>NC_034179.2:62608805-62693737 GCF_002021735.2 Oncorhynchus kisutch | reverse complement strand
AGGAAAGGCAGCCAACAAGTGCTCAGCATATGTGGGAACGCCAAGACTGTTCGGAAAAGCATTCCAGATGAAGCTGGTTGAGAGTGCCAAGACTGTGCAAAGTTGTCATCAAGGCAAAGCGTGGCTACTTTGAAGAATCTGACATTTCAAATATATTTTGATCTGATTACAAACTTTTGGTTACTTCATGATTCCGTGTGTTTTTTCATAGTTTTGATGTCTTCACTATTACTATACATTGTGGAAAATAGTACAAATATAAGTTGAATGAGTAGGTGTGTCCAAACTTTTGATTGGTATTGTATATGCTTCTATAGTCTGGGCAGGGATGTGAGGACCTGAGCCCTATGACCATGCCTCAGAACTACCTGGCCTGAACACTCCCCAGTCCACCTGGTTGTGCTGCTGCTCCAGTTTTGCTGTTCTGCCTGCAGCTATGGAACCCTGACCTGTCACTAGACATGCTACCTTATCCCGGGACCTCTCAACCTCTGAATGCTGGGCTATGAAAAGTCAACTGACATTTACACCTGAGGTGCTGACATGTGTCCTCCTATAAACCACTGTGATTATTATTTGACCCTGCTTGTCACTATGAACGTTGAACAATCTTGAACGATCTGCCTTAATGATCATATACAGTGCACTTCAGAAAGTATTCAGACCCATTGACTTTTTCCACATTTGTGACGTTAAAGCCTTATTCTAAACGGATTAATTGTTTTTCCCCTCATCAGCATACACACAATATCCCATAATGACACAGCAAAAACAGGTTTCAGACATTGTTGCAAATCTATATAAAAAATAAATAAATACGGAAATATCACATTTACATAAGTATTCAGACCCTTTGCTCAGTACTTTTTTGAAGAACCTTCGGCAGTGATTACAGCCTCAAGTGTTCTTGGGTATGATGCTACAAGCTTGGCACACTTGTATTTGTGGAGTTTCTCCTATTCATCTCTACAGATCCTCTCAAGCTCTGTCAGGTTGGAGGTGGAGCGTCGCTACACAGCTATAAGATCGGGGTTCATGTCCGGGCTCTGGCTGGGCCACTCAAGGACATTCAGAGACATGTCCCAAAGCCACTCCTGTGTTGTCTTGGCTGTGTGCTTATGGTCGTTGTCCTGTTAGAAGTTGCACCTTCGCCCCCAGTCTGAGGTCCTGAATGCTCTGGAGCAGCTTTTCATCAAGGATCTCTTTGTAGTTTTCTTTGTTCATCTTTCCCTCGATCCTTGCTAGTCTCCCAGTCCCTGCCACTGAAAAACATTCCAACGGTATGATGCTGCCATCACCATGATTCACCGTAGGGATTGTGCCAGGTTTCCTCCAGAGGTGACACGTGGCATTCAGGCCAAAGAGTTCAGTCTTGGTTTCATCAGACCAGAGAATCTTGTTTCTCATGGTCTAAGTGTCACACCATGATCTGTTTCACTTGTGATTGTCTCCACCCCCTCCAGGTGTCAATTATTTTCCCCGGTGTATTTATCCCTGTGTTTCCTGTCTCTCTGTGCCAATTCGTAATGTCAAGTCTACCAGCGTGTATTTTCCGTGCCCCTGATTTTTCTAATCTCTCTTTTGCCAGTCCTCCCGGTTTTGACACTTGCCTGCCCTCCCTCTGAACCTGCCTGCCACTCTGTACCTCCTGGACTCTGACCTTGTTATGATCTTGTTGCCTGTCCATGACCATTCTCTTGCCTGCCCCTTGGATACTAATAAATATCAAAGACTCAAACCATCTGCCTCCCGTGTCTGCATCTGGGTCTCGCCCTGTGCCCTTATACTAATAGTCCTTTAGGTGCCTTTTGGCAAACTCCAAATGGGCTGACAAGTGCCTTTTACTGAGAAGCGGCTTCCGTCTGGCCACTCTACCAAAAAGGCCTGATTGGTGCAGAGATGGTTGTCCTTCTGGAAGGTTCTCCCATCTCTACAGAGGTAGCAACCCCCTTAAAATGGATTTATTTTGTTGTCAATATTCTGAACAAAAATTTTAATCACTGTTCTGCAGCATATGCTTCAACAATGAATGTATTTGCTGTGCTAGAGCTAAGGGATAAGGTTAGCTTTATAATTGTTCTTTTATGTTCAAAATCTAGAAAACCATGCCAGATGACTAACTAAATTAGCCCTGGAGCATTTAATATAGCTATAAAACATTGTATTACACATGAATGAATAATCTAAATGTTAGCGTTAAATAATCAAGGCCTTTAAACACTTGTTGGACAATAATTGTACAAATGAAATGCCTTTTATGGTGTCTGACGGAGTTGACATAAATCCACAAATAGGAGGTTGTTCCTTTACAGCTGATACTTTTGTCTGTCAAAATATAAACTTCACATTTTGTTAATAATAAGACAAATATTTGTAGAAAAAAGGTAGATTGTCCCATCTTTTAAGAATCACTGAGCTCTTAAACAGCAACATTTTTCTATCTGCCCCATGGCAAAAAACATCCATAGATTTTAGCTACACTAGATATGATATAACCAAAGATTGTTGTTATCCAGCATTTCTGGACATTACAGCTTTGCCTAATCAAAACACTGCATTAGATTCTATAACTAACCTGGTATTGGCACTACTCTCTTCGTTCCCAATTCTGGAAACCAGCTATCTTATACATGTCCATATCCATTTGAAATCACAGAAAACACAAATAGATAATAAATACACGTTTATTTTTGAGGTTTTCTCCAGTGTTTGTTATTTGCCTGTTGCCTTTTCTTTTCAGGTTTTGCCTTACACACTCTAGTGCAGGAGTATTCAACTCTTACCGTAAGAGGACCGGAGAACTGGCTTCTAGGTCCAGAGTTGAGTTTGAGGGGTATAGTGCATTTTAAAGTTGAAGAGCACCAACCACAGATACACATGCTCCCTAGACCATCTCGAGGACTAAATTCAATATAGAATCAGTGTGACGAGGTGACAAAGAGATTGTTTCACTATTGTAACATGCAGTGAATAGAATTCTGTTGTCCTCTGGTTTAGAAATCAAACTCTGGTTCTCTTATTGCAGACCAAATTGTATACATTTTCACCAGTTGTTTTATAGAGGACATTGTAATGCAAGATATGCTACAGTATATGTGTAGGATATGCTGTGTTGGCTAATTTGCATATTCTGCCTAGTTTTTAAACCTCCATTCTAGCATACATGACACACACATCTTTCTATACGCTTTTCTTTGGCTTTCTAATCAAAGTATATGATTGAATGTTTCTTTAAGCCTGCAGCTTCTTACTTGAAAAGAGACATGTAATCAGACCAAAACATGATAAAAATAAATGTCACTGACAGATAGCTAATGAAACACTAGCCTCATGAGCAGGCAAATTGACAGTTACAGTAGCAGGCCAGGCTAGTCAAACTAACGTTGGCTAGCTTTAAAAAAAAAAAAGGCAAAATGGTGAACGGAGTTACCTCTTCATGGGACAATTTGTATTGCATGCTGCACTTTTCAAGTGCACTCAGAAACAGATGTTTATCTTATTTCCGTCTTTGGGAGTTCATCAAACACATACAGCAAACAGTTTGAGTTTTCAGACCTCACCTGAGGCTGTGTTTACATCCTAGATAGAAGTAGTGTTAAACTATACTTTTATGAGAAAATGTGCAAGAATTGAAGGTGCCAAATGTTATAGTTATTATAAGAATGTTTAACTGTCATATACAAAAAAATCTGCTCCCCCCTCAATCATTTTTTCAGCTTCCACCCACAACCTATAGTTGCATATTTGCATATTTGAATTAATACTTGAGAGAGTAGCCCCCCATTCACATTCTATTCCATATTCTGAGCCATAGGCCTATCCAAGCCTTTACACTTAATATAGTTGGTCCAAAGTTGGCATCATGACACTCACTTTAATTGGATTGATCATGTATTTCTATCCCAGTTCACTTTCATTACAACAAAGTAATCAGCCTCTCTGTTTTCAGCTCGACTAACACACTACTTGTTTAATTTTATTCATTATAGAATCTTCAGCTTATTAGGACTGGACATGATTTCCTTTACAACCGTGTGTGTGTGTGTGTGTGTGTGTGTGTGTGTGTGTATGTATACTTTTTAATGAATTGATACTGCAATTAGATTTTGTAATCAAGTCAGCAGTTAATTGAGTATTAGACATTAGACATTTTGTGACATATCCTGGTCTAGTGGTAATGCTGCTGACTCTGGACCACACATGGCCCTTTGCTGCATGGATTCAAACCCTGTCTACACTTTCATATCTGTATTCCTCTACCTTTCTGTCACACACCTCTCATTCATAACTTGATATCTCAATAAAGAAGGAGAAAATACTAATATCATTTCGAGACCATGTACTACCCAAACATGATGAAGGGAACATAAATAGAATAATGGGTTTTGACATTGGTGGGGACTTTCTGAACTGTTATAGTTAGACAAACAGTTTAAAGTAATACAGAAAAATATTGGTATTTGAGTTCTGATTGACTAAATTGACAACATTTTCAGGAAAGTTGTTGTATTTTCCCTTCAATTCACCAGAAACAACCACTCACAGCTATTTGTTTAAAAATGCCTTAGTAAGTTACACAGTACATGTAAGGTGCATATAGTATATAGTACATACAGTATATGTTCCTGCTGTTCTCTCCTTCTTCCCTTTTTCCCTTTCTTCAAATCTGGTATCAACCGGTCTTCGCCCAATAGTAGTAACCTCACAACGGCAGTCAAGCACCCAAGCTAACTGGTTAACTTTGGCTAGCTTGCTAGCTACTTCCAGACACAAATGAGAGAACACCTCACTCTGACCATTTTACTCGCCCTAGCAGAGCTGGTTAGGCTGTTTTCATGTTATCCAGAGCATTGGTGACTGTAACTGTGGTGCTGGCAACAATTGAATTACTCTTCTAATTGAATTGCTCTGAAATCGGAGTAGATAGCCAGAGTGAATTAACAATGTCCGTTGAGAACGCACAATGACTATACCACCTAGCTAAGCCTGATGTCTTAATAGCCAACTAAATGTATGTTAGGTAGCTAGCTAACATAACGGTACATACTACTGCAATGATATGCTATGCGGTTCATAAGGATAGCGTAGCTAAAGAATTGTAACGTAACTTATTTGAAAATTCATTACATCGCTGAACATTTCTTAACATTTGTCATTATTAGTTAAGCAATGAAATTGTATCCGCTCTTGGTCTGACGTCGGCTGCATATTTTCCGCCATTTTCTTAAAACCTGAAAACGTTGTGTGGCCACGCCCGTTTTCTGAAGAATTGAATTATGGGCCCTGAAAGCTCAGAAATAATGTCCACTGCTTATATACTTTGTATTTTGGCTAATTTAGTATGACATCCGGGAACTTTTGGCATACTAACTATATCCATACTATGACCAATAACCATACTACATACTCCACTTCCATCACAAATAGTATGGTTAGTGCGGTTAGTATGAGTATTCGAAACACAGCTCTAGTTCTTATGAATACCAATGACGTTTCAACTACATGGCTGTATTGAGCAATAACCCAGCACCCTGAAAGCACCCTGTCAACAGTTGTGGAAGATCAGGTCATGTGAACTGAAGTTGTTAGGAAGGTTACTTTATTACTGTTGTCTTTGATTTTCATTAGCTGTAAAAAGTTTTCCACTTCAGTTGTAGCTTAATAACCTATGTATGGTTAGATGTATGTAGCTACTGATTTTGTGTAGTTATTTCTAGGCTAATGTAATCAACTGACATACCATTTGTCAACCTCATTATGTAATTTCAACCGAAAGGTGTATCATCAAATACCATTTCTACAAAAGCCAGCCTTTCTTTCTCTGTCCACTACTATATTCCCATACCTCATACTGAAAATTGAGCTGATATTAAAAAGTGTGATAAACCATAGTTTTTCTTTTGGCTCTATTCTGGAAAAGGTAAACAATTAAGCTAGGTATGCTATTGAAACATGTGCTCTTAGAGAATGAAACAGAAGTTTACAGAACTGCGTCTCAAAGTTCAATTCCTTTTATATCCTAAATCAAACGTAGACTATTTCTAAATTAGCCTACTATTGGAAATCTTCCTATTTTCTTTTAAGGATATAACACACACACATGTTTCAACAATAACTTCTGTAGTTAGACCTGCACTGTAGCATTGCTTTTGGCTGATACTACTGCTTTAGTTGTTTCCAATAGAATGTTACTTTGTAATAAACAGGGTTTTAAAAAATAATAACAGTCCGAGATGAAGGGGTCAAGGCTAGATCATTTACTCTGCCCAAAATCTTTCTTTCAAATTACTTGAGGATTATGATTGAATAGACGTTTCGTAATGTTTAAGCTTTTACAAATGTACTGATATATGTGGATGCATGTGGTATTCCGGAAACTTTGAGAAAAATGAAGTATATTTGTGCGTGGTGTTCACACACGTACCTGCCCAATGTCATTGGCTGGAATGGTCCCACCTGATCTTGCCTGTCTTCATTCGTTGAGCACATGTATTTCCATTGATAGAGTGGTCACTCGGCTCTCTTGTCAATATAATAAATCATCTTTGCTTTAGGTCATGTGTATGAGTGGGCTCGTCTTTAAATGACCCGCCTAGTTCCTGTTGAAATTCTAAAGGTGATTGGCTACGCTTTGTGAGGGTGGATTTCACTGACGCATTCCGTTTGGAACAATATATAGAGTGAACAAGGCTCCTTCTAGTTCACAAGTCTGAGAAGACGCATGAAGAAGTTCTTGCTTCAACAGTGATTGAACGGAACTCCTCTGCCTTCGTCCCGAACATTAAGGATTAATGACATAGCACTTACTTGAACTATAATAGCAATATAGTTTAAACTCTATTTTTGTAATTTTTACTTTGATATAAAATAAAAAATCTGCCAAGATGGAGTCTCAGATCCGCCAGAACTATCACCACGATTGCGAAGCTGCCATCAACCGGATGATCAACTTGGAGATGTTTGCCTCCTACACCTACACTTCAATGGTAAGGAGTCTACCAAGATGACCGTTTTGTTGAGCTACCTGTTATTATGCCTGGTCCTAAATGGCTTTTTTTTCCACCTGATTTTTCTGTAGGTCTAGACAATTAATAGCCAAGAATCTCAACTCCGTGAAGTACATTTGAGTTTTACTTGGCAAGGCTATTAAGACCTTCCAGTTAGAAATGGCATACAAATGAAGTTGGGAATCTATCCTACCTCCTGTCAGAGCGCGTAACAACTCATTGACAGATTAAATGTCAGGTTACCAAGTAGACAACAGACTGATTCATCCCTATATCATCAAGCCTAGTTGCCACAACAAGAACAGAATGCTGTCATGTTTTTTTCCTTTTTCTAACTACAATGTTTTGTTTATCCACCCAGGCTTTCTATTTCTCCCGTGACGATGTGGCTCTGCGAGGCTTCGCGCATTTCTTCAAGGAGAACAGCGACGAGGAGCGGGAGCACGCCGACAAGCTACTCTCCTTCCAGAACAAGCGAGGTGGACGCATTTTACTCCAGGACATCAAGGTGAGCGCCTGAGCATCAAACACATTTAGATTGTAGACTGATGTTTTTCCTCCATGGAGGAAAGTGTCTACAGAGTTTAGTTGATCTAGAGAACCTGTAGTCCTAAACATACTGCCTCTAACCACTGAACTGAAACTGTGAGGGGTGTAACCCTGTTCACTTTATCTTAACCTTAACATCTGCTAGTAGTCCTTAACACTTCTGTGTTCACTCTGTCCTGTGTAGAAGCCAGAACGTGATGAGTGGGGCAATGGGCTGGAGGCCATGCAGTGTGCTCTGCAGCTGGAGAAGAATGTGAACCAGGCCCTGCTGGACCTGCACAAGATTGCCTCTGACAAGGTTGACCCCCATGTAAGTTATGGTGGAACCACACATCACATGTATGTATCACATAGAATACAGGTACTGTCCCAGGAGATGATCAGGTTGTTGTAGCTCTGATAACTAATGACACAGGATTGTTTACCTGCTTCGTCACACGCACACAATAGTCCACAGATGCTCACAATGCAGCTAATGCATAAGGGGCGGCAGGTTGTCTAGGGGTTAGAGATTTGGGCCTTAAAGGGTGCTGGATTGAATCCCAGAGCTGACAAGGTAAAAATGTGTTCTGCCCCTGAACAACGCAGTTAACCTATTGTTCCACATTAGGATGCCATTGTAAAGAAGTGTTTGTTGACGGACTTGTCTCGTTAAAAAAATAGACACCTCATTATCTACACTTATGCCATTACCACCAGGCTCTTGTGTGTTACTGTAATTACTGTTACAATAGTCGGTAATCATTATTTTGTCTGACCTGTTTTCCCTCTTTAGCTGTGTGACTTTCTGGAGACCCATTACCTGAATGAGCAGGTGGAGGCCATTAAGAAGCTGGGAGACCACATCACCAACCTCACCAAGATGGATGCTGTCAAAAACAAGATGGCAGAGTACCTGTTTGACAAGCACACCCTGGGAGGCCAGAGCTAAACCACTTCCATCCCCAGGCTACGGCCTCATGCCTCAGACCAGGACTCCTGGCTTCTCTGATAGATCCTCCTGGCTTTGCTTTTATAAGAATGGGAGAGTGTTAAACTGGTGAATTGCAACACTGCTGTGACATTGTTTCTGTTGACAACACTACTGTATTTTGGAGGCAAGGCTTGTAAAACAATAAAAAATATCACGTAAGTTTGTTACTGTTTTTGAAGTGTTGACCTGTAGTAATGGATGTTGTATCAGTCTATTCAGGTGCTTTGCTCTTTTACGGAGCGTCTTCATACCAGTGAGAAATATTTAATTGTAGACCTACTAGTGGCTGAGGGTCATAAGAGAAGTTCAACATGAGTTTTATAAAGGATGTGACCTCTGACCACAGGGTGTCCTTTACTGTATCTTGTAATAGTGCCATGTCAATAAAGGACCCAGCTGTCAACTCTAGCTCCGTAGGAGTGAAATTGTTACCTACAATTGATTTAGACCTTTACTCTGTGCATCACAAGTTTATTAGACAGCCTAGAGGTCACTCAAAACCGTTAGCCAGCTGTTATGGCACATTTCTCTAGTGATGGGAAGTTTGGCTCTGACTGGCAAATCTCCACTCATTATTTCAGTTGGTAATGCCCAATAGGTCCCCTAAGTTACTGAACACTGTCATTTTGGTAATTAACAGTCAAATTGAACTTGAATACTTGAAATGAAAAATATTGTTTTCAAGATATAGTAAAGGAGTTTCTGGTGGCTAGACCACTTGGTTAAAGGGGAAGATGGTCTACTCAGCATTGGAATTTTCACCTATTCTTTATACAACCAATTATTGACATGGTAAAATTGAGTACATTTGTATGGTATTGACGATCTTGGTTTATATTTAGGGTAGTTTTGCAGCTTTGTCATTCTATTTGAAAACATATTTTACACAAAGCCACAGAGGGCCAGAGATTTGTAATCTGATGTACCCAAAAAGGCCACTAGATGGCATCTGATTAAATGGCATATTCCTTCATTTCCCAACATTTTGTATTTATGGATCCCTATTAGCTGCTGTCAAGGCAGCAGTTACTCTTCATGGGGTCTGGCAAAATAAAGGCAGTTCTATACATTAAAACTAACCTTCATTAAACAGTTTTCACAAAACATTAAGGGTTCCCACTCAGGCCACTACTCTACCACCACATCTACAACACAACATCCGTGTGTGTATCTATAGCGAATATGTAATTGTGTTTTTATGGTTTTAAATCTTACTTTACTGCTTGCATGAGTTACTTGATGTGGAATAGCAGCCAAGTCATGGCTCTCTGTAGTACTGTGCACCTCCCATAGTCTGTCCTGGACTTGGGAACTGTGAAGAGACCTGGCGGTATGTCTTGTAGCTCTCTGTGTACATTTAAGGGTGAGCCGTGCAGGCCGGTTCTGGGCCAATTGTAATTTTCCTAAGTCTTTTTTGTGGCACCTGACCACATGACTGGACAGTAGTCCAGGTGCGACAAAACAAGGGCCTGTAGAACCTACCTTGTTGATAGCGTTAAGGCAGAGCAGTGCTTTATTATGGACAGATCTATCCCCATCTTAGCTAGTGTTGTATCCATATGCTTTTACCATTTCAGAAGTTTATTCTCAACTTGTTACATTTCCACATTATCCATTACAAGATTTAGTTGAGGTTCAGGGTTTAGTGTTTTTATTTCATGTCCCAAATACAATGCCTTTAGTTTTTGAAATTCATGTATTTAGGACTAACTTATTTCTTGCCACCCAGTCTGAAAATGACTGCAGCTCTTAAGTGTTGCAGTGATTTCACCTGCTCTGGTAGCTGATGTGTGTAGTGTTGAGTCACAGACACACAGGCTTCACTCAGCACCAGTGCAAGTCATGAGTAAAGATAGAAAAAGTAAGGGGCCTAGACAGCTGCTCTGGGGAATGCCTGACTCTTCCTAGATTATGTTGGAGAGGATTCCATTAAAGAACACCCTCTGTGTTCTGTTAGACAAGTAACTCTAGATCCACAATATAGCAGGGGATGTAAAGCCATAACACTTACGCTTTTTCCAGCAGCAGATTATGATCCATAATGTCAAAAGCTGCAGAGAAGTGCTTTATTTATTTTTAATCTTTATTTATTTAACTAGGCTAACTAAGTCGGTTAAGAACAAATTCTTATTTACAATGACGGCCTAACAAAAGGCAAAAGGCCTTTCACGACAAGAGAGACAACACTACATAAAAAGAGACCAAAGACAACAACATAGCATGGTAAGCAGTAACAGGAGTCCGTTGTAACAGATAGGCCTACATTATTCAGTGTATATACATCCTTGGCTGAGTACCGGTGGAAAGTTTGGGACAGTCAAGTCAGCAATAGTCTATGTTGCTAGCAACAAGATAATGTTTTGAGTTTATGATCTTGCTCACTGGTTCTCAAACCCAGTCCTGGGGACCCAAACGGGTGCACATTTTTGTTTTTGCCCTAGCACTACACAGCTGATTCAAATGATCAACTCATCAAAATGCTTTGATGATTTGAATCAGCTGTGTAGTGCTGTGTAGTGCTTGGGGAAAAAAAACTAAAATGTGCACCCCTGGACCAGGATTGAGAACCACTGATCTAGCTAATGATTAGCACACTGGGGTAAATGTAGATGGGCAACCCCATAATATAGGTTGTCATGCTTATTGCTAAATAACACACCTGCCTGATAATTTGGACCGATATGGTATTTGGCATTTGTTTTTAGTAATTGCAGCTTAAGGTGGCAATACCAGTTATTGATTGTAAGGGGGAAATTACTTTGTTAAACATGGGAATTTAGGTGTTGCGTAACTTGGTTAATTAAATTTAAAAAATAAGTATCATTTTTTCTGTTATTTGTAAACTCATGTTCCCTTTATCTTATATTAGGTTTTGGGTGAAGATCTGATAACATTCAGTATCAAAAATATGCAAAAATAGAGACAATCAGAAAGGGGAAATACTTTTGTACGGCACTGTATATATACATTGAGTGTATAAAACATTAAGAACAACTTCCTAATATTGAGTTGCAAACTCCCCTTTTTCCCTCAGAACAACCTCAATTCGTTGGGGCAAGGACTCGATCTACAGGGTGTCGAAAGCATTCTACAGGGATGCTTGTTCATGTTGACTCCAATGCTTCCCACAGTTGTGTTAAATTGGCTGTATGTCCCTATCTGAGGTGGATCATTCTTGATACACACAGGAAACTATTGAGTGTGAAAAACCAAGGGGTTTGGTGGTGATTTTCTAAACTGTTAGTTAGACCTACAGTTTAAAGTAATATTGAAAAATATTGTTACTTGAGTTGTGATTGGGGTATATTGGCCAAATGATCAGGAAAGTTTTTGGTATATTTTCCCTCCAACATTCATCAGAAACAACCATATTACAGCTATTTGTTTAAAATGCCTTAGTAAGTTACAGAGTATGTTACTACTGTTCTCTACTTCTTCCCTTTTTTTCCTAGTCTCAGGAAGTTTTCGCCCACTCTTCACCGCTCAAGTCTGTTTCGACAGTCATGAGACCTAGTCTCCTTCCACCATTGTCACGGTGATAGTGGGGTACTCCATAGACACCAATGCGATAGCGGTCTGCATGGTCCTTGACATCCATTGAAACAGAACCATTGAGGGAGTGAACATTTTGCGTCCTCTTCCGTCTCTGTTTGGGTCTCCAGAATGCTGAGTCACAACGACAAGGCAGAAATACAGCCAGGGCAGAGCCTGAGTCATTCCATACTGTAGTACAACCAACGGGAGGTTATGACAGGAGAAAGAGTGGGAAGGAGTGAGACAAATAGGAATAGAGGGGGAGGGGGAAAGATTACAGACTAAAAACGCTGTGTCACCCTTCAGAAGAGTTCTGTAACGGTTAATCATTTATAGTATTACTATCACTTCTGTTTATAACTTTAACTTAAGAACATTCTTAGTTAGTACGATTCATTTGTAATGCTAAGAGATGGATAAAAATGTACAGGGTGGGTACCTGGAGGAAAAAAGGGGAGGGTCATGCTTTTTCAATTTCAGTCAAGAGGAGGGTTTACTATTTTTTAAATCTAGTGCAGGGGAGGGTCATGTAATTTGAAATTCTCTGTTGGGCGTGAAATATGAAGTGTGCCTATAGGTTATTTAGCGTGGTCTCAATCAAATGATTCATAGCCTATAGGCTGCAGGCTACGAAGTGCATCCTTGGAGAAGCACAGAGCAAGGTTATATTTCTAAGATAGCTGCTGGGATAGCGTAAATAAAACTAGACTGCATTACACACTGCAACGGATATTCCAACCCTTAGGCCTGCTCTGCCCTTCGTGATCAAAACCTTCTTTTTTTTCTGCCTAACCAATGCTGTGCTGTGTAGGCCTACAGTGGCAGTTCAGGAGGAGAGTCAAAGAATTCCTCAGAAAAGTATTTTTAATTAGGCCTCGTCCAAAAAATGCAATATCTTGCGCATAGACTAGCCTATGGCCTATGTTCTGTTCAGTTTGAGAAGGAGAGCATTTGAGGACCGGAGGTCAACTATGATAGCTTGCTACTACTGTAATTGATTTGAAGAAAAACAATATGTTTCTTGCCCATGATGTATTTATCCAAGTCATTGACATCACAATAATCCAGATTTGAGTTACTTACATTGTGGTGCTGAAACTTGAAGCAGCAATCGCAGCACAATCAATTGGAAATGGACAGCTGATAGTGCTGAAAATAGGCAAATTGGAGAAGGAATAATTCATTTAAACCGTCTTCATTTAATCAGACTTTACTAACAACAAGAGGGCTTTGTGTTGGAGCCTATTTCTTCCTTTCTGATTAAGAAATAAGAGGTAGCTCTACCTGTTTGACAGACAGAATTAGGCTATAGGCTGCTATATCCATAGATTTGTCGTTCAATTCCTCCACCCACTATGCACTCTTTAAATAACAGTCCTTCACTGACTTGGAGGGAGGCTAAGTTAAAACCAGTACTGGAATTGAGGGGGTATGAGAGGGTATGACACAGGCCTACCTTTTATTGAAGAAAATTTCAAAAAGAAAATGGCTACCATAAAACAGATCCGATTACATATAGTGATCTATAACAGCACTCTGGTCCATTACCCATTGTTATCTTAAGATTTGGATGCGTTATGCTTTATGCAAAAAACAACTTGAAAATACCCTGGAAAGACATGACTTCGATGCATATGGGAATGTCATTGTTTAGTTTCTTTGACATTCAGAGTCTGAGCTACAATCTCCTATAGTGGAGGAGGCAAACAATGTAATTTGCTTTTGAAGTCATCTAATTCTGTACCTTTAGATTGATTAAGCTATTTACTTTCTGTACAAAATATGTTTAAACCCAGACAGCTTTTAGGGAAACCCTTGTGAACTTCTGTTGTTAAAGAAGAGTAGAAGTCTGTTAAATCTTACATTTTGTCTGCGTCGGTAGGCCTAACTTTTGAAAGAAAGTACCATAGTCAGATTCCTAACAGGCACTGTTCGTTGCAAACAAGACACACTGATTTGGCATTGGAGAAATATGTTGGTAAACTCCCCCCCCCCCCCCCCCCCCCCACAAAACATGTAGCTGCATGCCAGCAAAGCACTAAACAATACATTAATTGCACTATAACGGTGCCCAAAATGTTAGGGCCTACATAAAGCTGTTCCAACAGCAGGCTCAACACCTTACTCCTGCTACACCTGGTAGCAATACAGTTAATTCAGCCTCAATTATTGCCTTTATAAAAAACAGATAGCTGGTATGGCTGACTTGCCAAATCAGATGTTTCTACTGACAATTGAGAATCACAAATGATGGCATAAGGGGACGACGAGCGGTTAAGAGGCAATGCGTAATTTCGATAAAGACATTAATCTGTGACGATGATTCGTGGGTGGCTGTTGTTGATGTGTGCAGAGGATCCCTGGTTCGCGCCCGGGTATGGGCGAGGGGACGGTCTAAGGTTATACTGTTACATTGATGCTGTTGACCCGGATCACTGGTTGCTGCGGAAAAGGAGGAGGTCAAAAGGGGGGTGAGTGTAACGGATGTGAAACGCTAGCTTAGTTAGCGGTGGTTCGCGCTAAATAGCGTTTCAATCGGTGACGTCACTTGCTCTGAGACCTTGAAGTTGTAGTTCCCCTTGCGATGGGTAACGATGCTTCGTGGGTGACTGTTGTTGATGTGTGCAGAGAGTCCCTGGTTCGCGCCCGGGTATGGGCGAGGGGACGGTCTAAAGTTATACTGTTACACCAGCACCCTGAAAGCACCCTGTCAACAGTTGTGGAAGATCAGGTCATGGGAAGTTGTGAGGAAGGTTATTACTTTCGTCTTTGATTTTCATTAGCTGTAAAAAGTTTTCCACTTCACAGTTTTAGCTTAATAACCTATGTATGGTTAGATGAATGTAGCTACTGATTTTGTGTAGTTATTTCTAGCCTAATGTAATCAACTGACATACCATTTGTCAACCTCAATATGTAATTTGAAACCGAAAGGTGTATCTTCAAATACCATTTCTACAAAAGCCAGCCTTTCTTTCTCTGTCCACTACTATATTCCCATACCTCATATTGAAAATTGAGCTGATATTTAAAAAAAGTGTGATAAACCATACAGTTTTTCTTTTGGCTCTATTCTGGAAAAGGTAAACAATTAAGCTAGGTATGCTATTGAAACATATGGTCTTAGAAAATGAAACAGAAGTTTACAGAACTGCGTCTCAAAGTTCAATTCCTTTTATATCCTAAATCAAACGTAGAAGTAGACTATTTCTAAATGAGCCTAATATTAGAATTCTTTCTATTTTCTTCTAAGGATATAACACACGCACATTTTTCAACAATAACTTCTGTAGTTAGACCTGCACTGTAGCATTGCTTTTGGCTGATACTACTGCTATAGTTGTTTCCAACAGAATGTTACTTTGTAATAAACAAAGTATTATTTTTTTTAAACAGTCCAAGAGGAAGAGGTCAAGGCGAGAGCATTTACTCTGCCCAAAATCTTTCCGCGTGAGATAACCCCGTTTTCTTTCAAATTACTTGAGGATTATGATCGAATAGAAGTTTCGTAATGTTTAAGCTTTTACAAATGTACTGATATATGTGGATGTATGTGGTATTCCGGAAACTTTGAGAAAAAATAAGTATATTTGTGCATAGTGTTCACACACGTACTTGCCCTCTTATTGGCTAGAATGGTCCCACCTGATCTCCCTGTCTTCATTCGTTGAGCACATGTATTTCCATTGATAGAGTGGTCACTCGACTCTCTTGTCAATATAAAAAATAATCTTTGCTCGGTTATGTGTATGAGTGGGCTGGTCTTTAAATGACCCGCCTAGTTCCTGTTGAAATTCTAAAGGTGATTGGCTACGCTTTGTGAGGGTGTATTTCACTGTCGTATACCGTTTGGAACAATAAATAGAGCGAACAAGACTCCTTCCAGTTCACAAGTCTGAGAAGACGCATGAAGAAGTTCTTGCTTCAACAGTGATTGAACGGAACTCCTCTGCCTTCGTCCCGCATTATAGAACATTACGGATTGATAACATAACACTTAGTTGAACTATAATAGCAATATAGTTTAAGAAACTCTATTTTTGTACTTTTCATTTTGATATAAAAGAAAATCTGCCAAGATGGAGTCTCAGATCCGCCAGAACTATCACCACGATTGCGAAGCTGCCATCAACCGGATGATCAACTTGGAGATGTTTGCCTCCTACACATACACCTCAATGGTAAGGAGTCTACCAAGATGACCGTGTTGTTGATCTACCTGTGTATTATTTTTATGCCTGGTCCTAAATGGCTTTTTTCACTTGATTTTTCTGTAGTCCTAGACAATTAATAGCCAAGAATCTCAACTCCGTGAAGTACATTTGAGTTTTACTTGGCAAGGCTATTAAGACCCTCCAGTTAGATATAGCATTCAAATGAAGTTGGGACTCTATCCTACCTCTGTCAGAGCAGGTGACTCATTGACAGGTTAATTGTCAGGTTACCAAGTAGACAACGGACTAGAATAGATTGCTTCATCCCTATATCATCAAGCCTAGTCGCCACAACAAGAACACAATACTGTCATGTTTTTTCCTTTTTCTAACTACAATGTTTTGTTTATCCACCCAGGCTTTCTATTTCTCCCGTGACGATGTGGCTCTGCGTGGCTTCGCGCATTTCTTCAAGGAGAACAGCGACGAGGAGCGGGAGCACGCCGACAAGCTACTCTCCTTCCAGAACAAGAGAGGTGGACGCATTTTACTCCAGGACATCAAGGTGAGCGACTGAGCTTCAAACACATTTAGATTGTAGACTGATTGAGAATGTAGTTTATCACTTTTGTGTTCACTCTGTCCTGTGTAGAAGCCAGAACGTGATGAGTGGGGCAATGGGCTGGAGGCCATGCAGTGTGCTCTGCAGCTGGAGAAGAATGTGAACCAGGCCCTGCTGGACCTGCACAAGATTGCCTCTGACAAGGTTGACCCCCATGTAAGTTATGGTGGAACTGCACTTCACATGTATGTATCACATAGAATACAGGTACTGTCCCAGGAGATGATCAGGTTATTGTAGCTCTGATAACTAATGACACAGGATTGTGTGACCTGCTTCTTCACAGGCGCACAATAGTCCACAGATGCAGCTAATGCATAAGCGGCAGCAGGTTGTGTAGTGGTTAGAGCTTTGAGCCAGTAACAAAGGTTGCAGGGTTGAATCCCAGAGCTGACAAGGTAAAAAATGTGTTCTGCCCCTGAACAAGGCAGTTAACCTATTGTTCCACATTAGGATGCCATTGTAAATAAGTTTGTTAACGGACTTGTCTAGTTAAAAAATAGACACCTCATTATCTACACATGCCATTACCACCAGGCTCTTGTGTGTTACTGTTACAATAGTCTGTATTCATTCTCTTGTCTGACCTGTGTTTTCCCTCTAGCTGTGTGACTTCCTGGAGACTCATTACCTGAATGAGCAGGTGGAGGCCATTAAGAAGCTGGGTGACCACATCACCAACCTCACCAAGATGGATGCTGTCAAAAACAAGATGGCAGAGTACCTGTTTGACAAGCACACCCTGGGAGGCCAGAGCTAAACCACTACCATCCCCAGGCTACGGCCTCCAGCCTCAGACCAGGACTCCTGGCTTCTCTGATAGATCCTACTGGCTTTCGTTTTATAGGGATGGGAGTGTTAAACTGGTGAATTGCAATACTGCTGTGACATTGTTTCTGTTCAACACTACTGTATTGGAGGCAAGGCATCTTGTAAAACAATAAAAAAATATCACTGAAGTTTGTTTCTGTTTTCTAAGTGTTGACCTGTAGTAATGGATGTTGTATCAGTCTAAGGTGCTTTGCTCTTTTACTGAGTGTCTTCATACCAGTGATAAATACTGACAATTGTAGACCTACTAGTGGCTGAGGGTCATAAGAGAAGTTAAACATGAGTTTTATAAAGGATGTGACCTCTGACCACAGGGTGTCCTTTACTGTATCTTGTAATAGTGCCATGTCAATTAAGGACCCAGCTGTCAACTCTAGCTCCGTAGGAGTGAAATTGTTACCTACAATTGATGTAGACCTTTACACTGTGCATCACAAGTTATTAGACAGCCTAGAGGTCAATCAAAACCGTTAGCCAGTTATGGCACATTTCTCTAGTGATGGGAAGTTTGGCTCTGACTGAGATATCGTCACTCATTATTTATTTCAGTTGGTAATGCCCAATAGTTCCCCTACAGCAAATTATGATCTGAATACTCAAAAAAGGAATGATTCTACAAGCCTCTCGTTCTTAAGGGGCTTATTTGTGCTGTCATATGGTTGCAACGTTACTGTTACTTTACATAAGTTACTGAACGCTGTCATTTTGGTAATTAACAGGCAAGCCAAACTTTAATACTTGAACTGAAAAAGATTGTTTTCAAGATCTAGCGAAATAATTTCTGGTGGCTAGACCACTTGGATAAAGGGGAAAATAGCCTAATGAGAACTGCCTAATCAGCAATGGCATTTTCAATTACTCTTCAACTTTATTGATTATACAACCAAGTATTGACATGGTAAAATTGAGTACATTTGTATGGTATTGACTAACTTGGTATATACACTGCTCAAAAGAAAGGGAACACTAAAATAACATCTGAATGAAAATATTATTAAATTTCTTTACATAGTTGAATGTGCTGACAAATCACACATGCTCAATGGAAATCAAATTTATCAACCCATGGAGGTCTGGATTTGGAGTCACACTCAAAATTAAAGTGGAAAACCACACTACAGGCTGATCACAATTAAATGTCCTTAAAACATGTCAAAATTAGGCTCAGTAGTGTGTGTGGCCTCCACGTGCCTGTATGACCTCCCTACAACGCCTGGGCATGCTCCTGATGAGGTGGCGGATGGTCTCCTGAGGGATCTCCTCCTGGACTAAAGCATCCGCCAACTCCTGGACAGTCTGTGGTGCAACGTGGCGTTGGTGGATGGAGCGAGACATGATGTCCCAGATGTGCTCAATTGGATTCAGGTCTGGGGAACGAGGAACTCAGGGCCAACCGCACCAGCATATGGTCTAACAAGGGGTCTGAGGATCTCATCTCGGTACCTAATGGCAGCCAGGCTACCTCTGGCGAGCACATGGAGGGCTGTGCGGCCCCCCAAAGAAATGCCACCCCACACCATGACTGACCCACCGCCAAACCGGTCATGCTGGAGGATGTTGCAGGCAGCAGAACGTTCTCCACGGCGTCTCCAGACTGTCACGTCTGTCACATGTGCTCAGTGTGAACCTGCTTTCATCTGTGAAGAGCACAGGGCGCCAGTGGCGAATTTGCCAATCTTGGTGTTCTCTGGCAAATGCCAAATGTCCTGCACGGTGTTTGGCTGTAAGCACAACCCCCAACCGGGGATGTCGGGCCCTCATACCATCCTCATGGAGTCTGTTTCTGACCGTTTGAGCAGACACATGCACATTTGTGGCCTGTTGGAGGTCATTTTTCAGGGCTCTGGCAGTGCTCCTCCTGCTCCTCCTTGCACAAAGGCGGAGGTAGCGGTCCTGCTGCTGGGTTGTTGCCCTCCTACGGCCTCCTCCACGTCTCCTGATATACTGGCCTGTCTCCTGGTAGCGCCTCCATGCTCTGGACACTACGCTGACAGACACAGCAAACCTTCTTGCCACAGCTCGCATTGATGTGCCATCCTGGATGAGCTGCACAACCTGAGCCACTTGTGTGGGTTGTAGACTCTGTCTCATGCTACCACTAGAGTGAAAGCACCGCCAGCATTCAAAAGTGACCAAAACATCAGCCAGGAAGCATAGGAACTGAGAAGTGGTCTGTGGTCACCACCTGCAGAACCACTCCTTTATTGGGGGTGTCTTGCTAATTGCGATAATTTCCACCTGTTGTCTATTCAATTTGCACAACAGCATGTGAAATGTGTCAATCAGAGGTGCTTCCTAAATGGACAGTTTGATTTCACAGAAGTGTGATTGACTTGGAGTTACACTGTGTTGTTTAAGTGTTCCCTTTATTTTTTTGAGCAGTGTATATAGAATAATGGGTTTTGACATTGGTGGTGACTTTCTGAACTGTTATAGTTAGACCAACAGTTTAAAGTAATACAGAAAAATATTGCTATTTGAGTTCTGATTGACTAAATTGACAACATTTTCTGGAAATTTGTTGTATTTTCCCTTAATTTCACCAAAAACAACCATTCACGTCTATTTGTTTTAAAATTCCTTAGTAAGTTACAAAGTATATGTAAATTGCATAGTATAGTGTTTGTTCCTGCTGTTCTCTCCTTCTTCCCTTTTTCCTTTTCTTCAAATCTGGTATCAGTCGGTCTTCGCCCATTCATCACCCCTCATGTCTGTTTCTGCAGTCACAAAACTCTGCCTCCTTCCACCATTGTCACTGTGATAACAGAACAGAACTACCTCGAGACCAACGATGGTTGATAAATGAAGATAGTTAACTCAGGACGTTTACCACTGTCTGATTTAGGAGGTGGCTCCTTAAGCAGACATCAATGCGATAGTGCGATGACTTCCTATGGGGGGGGGGGGGGGGGAATGAAGGAGTGGGCTGTCTCGCTTCCTCTTCCGTCTCTACTTGAGACTCCGGAATGCTGAGTCACAATGACAAGGCAGAAATACAGCCAGGGCAGAGCCTGAGTCATTCCATACTGTAGTATAACCAACAGGAGGTTATGACAGGAATAAGCAGGGGTGCTAATTTCACTGGTCATTTCACTGGTGACATGCATTTTTGTCCCCTCCCCAGTTTTATCATTGGAATGTGATACAAAACGAGGCAACGGTGTGCTTTAGAACCATGCGGATGCCTCCGAACAGTCGGGTAGGCTGTTTGCTGTGTTTATTCGACCAAAAATATATATAAATATATATGTCCCCTCCACATCTAAAACCAATGTTGCGCCCCTGGTAAAAATAGTGGGAGGGAGCAATTGAGAGGGGAAGGGGGGAAAGAGTACAGACTAAAACACTGTGTCACCCTTCAGAATTTAAATAGAAAGAGTTATGTAATGGTTAATCATTTACAGTATTACTTACTGTTTATAACTTTGTGCAGCTGGTCACATGATGGACCCTGTCATGACTTTAACAACTTAACACAGGTTCTCGGTTTTGAACATTACAGAAAAGAATTGCATAAAAAAATGAAGACAATTCTATGTCATTTTCATTTTTAATGCTATGTTTGCCCTTCTGCTAAAATATGGTCACTTAGAACAATCTGGACTCAGGGGTAGACGTAACATAGTAAAAGTAAATTCAGGATACTCCCATTAGTATGATGTGTTTTGTATGGTATGTATTAATTTGTGGATGTCCATCATCCATTTCGTATTATATTTTACTAATTGCAATTTTTACAATATGTTACGATTTGCTAAACATATGATATCTTACGAAATCCAATTTGTTGTGGCTAACATTATCTCGGTGGCTAGGTGCTAGCGTTAGCTAGGTGGCTGAAATTAGCTAGGCTAGGGGTTAAGGGTTAAGGTTAGGTCTAAGGTTAGGAGTTAGGTTAAAGGGCAACCTTTGTGATGCTAGACGTTCGCCTTATATGCTCACCCTAAATTATCCTTTAAGCATGACACATCATTTAGTCAACAGGTGATGTCCCTTTTCGCAAAAAAAAAAGAATGCCAACTATGTCACAGCCCTTTTTGTAACACCAGTTTAAGCATAAGTCTACTGTCACTCCCAACAGTCTGAAGAGGCTTCGACTCATTGTCTCCAAATCTTTGTTTGCGCTCATAATGAAAACATTACACTATAAACTGAGGTTCAGTCTAAAACAGTTGATCAAAGTAACAGAAAGCAGGGCACATAGTTCAAGGATTATCTATGTTGAAGACCCTTACCCCCATTTGAAGCAGCTTCATAATTTTTCATCAAACATTGCACCAAGATAGTAGTTATGACAAACTGATAGATAGAGCCTGTTTTGGCTTACATTTTAGGAGAAAGGGGGTCCTGTCCTCAAACAATTGGAGTAGAGGCACTACCTTACATACTAGGCCAGGAAAGATCAGGGGCTGTAAAATCAGTGGCGGCTGGGGGGAGGAGCTTCCCCATCAATGTGATGTTATTCAATGTGATCTAAAAGGCTAAACTGATCCTAAATCGGCACTCTTACTTTGAGACGCTTGATGCCCAAGAAGACCTAAGTAGTGTCCGATTACCCATTCTAACATACTGTATACTACATACATACTGCATACTATATACTATTAGTTCATAGGGCTCCCGAGTGGCGCAGTGGTCTAGGGCTCCCGAGTGGCGCAGCAGTCTAAGGCACAGCATCCCAGTGCAAGCGGCATCACTTTAGTACCTGGTTTGAATCCAGGCTGTATCACATCTGGCTGTGATTGGCCCAGCATCGTCCGGGTTTGGCTGGAGTAGGCCGAATTTGTTGACTTGCCTAGTTAAATAAAAGGTTACATTTGAGTATACTGTAAAAGAACGGTAAACTTCTAGATGAGCTTACTAGCGCTTCGCCTGTCTACCGGAAGCTGATGGTGTTGCTATGCAACGTCTTGCTAGCTTGTTAGCATAACAAATTACTAGCTAGACATCATACGTTTTCGGGTGTGTTTGTAAATTAAATCTGGAGTGCCAGAGTACACTCTCGGAGTTCATAAATTCAGAGCGTTGTCAGATTGTCCATTCGTAAATTTAAAGCGTTTCGCCCTCGGAGCGTTCAGACGTTCAGAGCCGAGGAGTAGGGTTGATCCGAGCATTTTGACCTCACAACGGCAGTCAAGCACCCAAGCTAACTGGCTAACTTTGGCTAGCTTGCTAGCTACTTCCAGTGTCCATTGAGAGCGCACAATGACTATACCACTTAGCTAATCCTGATGTATTAATAGCCAACTAACTTTACGTTAGGTAGCTAGCTAACATACTGGTACATACTGCTGTAATGATATGCTATGCAGTTCGTAAGGATAGCGTAGCTCAAAAATTGTCAGCCAACATCAGACATAACGTGTAACGTAACTTATTTGAAAAGTCATTACACCTCTCAACATTTTCTTAACTCTTGTCATAATTAGTCAAAACAAGTAAATTTATCCACTCTCGTAATAAACAAAGTAACAATTTTTAAACAGATTAAGATGAGGTCGAGGCAAGAGCATTTACTCCACCCCCAATCTGTCTGCGTGAGATAAAAACATTTTTGTGTGGAGGTATATAACAGTGTCAAATTACTTGCGGATTTTGATCATATAGAAGTTTCGTAATGTTTAAGCTTTAACAAATCTTCCATTAAAGATCAACAAATTAACAATGAAAGTTAAATCAGGGTCCATATCAAAAAGACTGGTTTGACAACAACATTATTTGGATTAAACAATTATTGAACAATGATGGCCAACTATACGATTATCAAGAATTCATGAGAACACACAATGTTACATTCACTCCTGAGGAATGGGATCGTCATCAAATGATCCGCATAGTTCCTGTTGAATTTCTAAAGGTGATTGGCTACGCTCTGTGAGGGTGGATTTCACTGACGCATTCCTTTTGGAACAATAAATAGAGCGAACAAGGCTCCTTCTAGTTCACAAGTCTGAGAAGACGCATGAAGAAGTTCTTGCTTCAACAGTGATTGAACGGAACTCCTCTGCCTTCGTCCCGCATTATAGAACATTAAGGATTAATGACATAGCACTTACTTGAACTATAATAGCAATATAGTTTAAACTCTATTTTTTTACTTTTTATTTTGATATAAAAGAAAATCTGCCAAGATGGAGTCTCAGATCCGCCAGAACTATCACCACGATTGCGAAGCTGCCATCAACCGGATGATCAACTTGGAGATGTTTGCCTCCTACACATACACCTCAATGGTAAGGAGTCTACCAAGATGACCGTTTTGTTGATCTACCTGTGTATTATTATGCCTGGTCCTAAATGGCTTTTTTTCCACTTGATTTTTCTGTTGTCCTAGACAATTAATAGCCAAGAATCTCAACTCCGTGATGTACATTTGAGTTTTACTTGGCAAGGCTATTAAGACCCTCCAGTTAGAAATAGCATACAAATGAAGTTGAATCTATCCTACCTCTGTCAGAGCGCGTAACAACTCATTGACAGGTTAAAAGTCAGGTTACCAAGTAGACAACAGACTGATTCATCCCTATATCATCAAGCCTAGTTGCCACAACAAGAACAGAATGCTGTCATGTTTTTTTCCTTTTTCTAACTACAATGTTTTGTTTATCCCCCCAGGCTTTCTATTTCTCCCGTGACGATGTGGCTCTGCGAGGCTTCGCGCATTTCTTCAAGGAGAACAGCGACGAGGAGCGGGAGCACGCGGACAAGCTACTCTCCTTCCAGAACAAGAGAGGTGGACGCATTTTACTCCAGGACATCAAGGTGAGCGCCTGAGCATCAAACACATTTAGATTGTAGACTGATGTTTTTCCTCCATGGAGGAAAGTGTCTACAGAGTTTAGTTGATCTAGAGAACCTGTAGTCCTAAACATACTGCCTCTAACCACTGAACTGAAACTGTGAGGGGTGTAACTCTGTTCACTTTATCCTGACCTCAACGTCTGCTAGTAGTCCTTAACACTTCTGTGTTCACTCTGTCCTGTGTAGAAGCCAGAACGTGATGAGTGGGGCAATGGGCTGGAGGCCATGCAGTGTGCTCTGCAGCTGGAGAAGAATGTGAACCAGGCCCTGCTGGACCTGCACAAGATTGCCTCTGACAAGGTTGACCCCCATGTAAGTTATGGTGGAACCACACATCACATAGAATACAGGTACTGTCCCAGGAGATGATCAGGTTGTTGTAGCTCTGATAACTAATGACACCGGATTGTTTACCTGCTTCGTCACACGCACACAATAGTCCACAGATGCTCACAATGCAGCTAATGCATAAGGGGTGGCAGGTTGTCTAGGGGTTAGAGATTTGGGCCTTAAAGGGTGCTGGATTGAATCCCAGAGCTGACCAGGTAAAAATGTGTTCTGCCCCTGAACAAGGCAGTTAACCTATTGTTCCACATTAGGATGCCATTGTAAAGCAGTGTTTTAATGGACTTGACTCGTTAAAAAATAGACACCTCATTATCTACACTTATGCCATTACCACCAGGCTATTGTGTGTTACTGTAATTACTGTTACAATAGTCGGTAATCATTATTTTGTCTGACCTGTTTTCCCTCTTTAGCTGTGTGACTTTCTGGAGACCCATTACCTGAATGAGCAGGTGGAGGCCATTAAGAAGCTGGGAGACCACATCACCAACCTCACCAAGATGGATGCTGTCAAAAACAAGATGGGAGAGTACCTGTTTGACAAGCACACCCTGGGAGGCCAGAGCTAAACCACTTCCATCCCCAGGCTATGGCCTCATGCCTCAGACCAGGACTCCTGGCTTCTCTGATAGATCCTCCTGGCTTTGCTTTTATAGGGATGGGAGAGTGTTAAACTGGTGAATTGCAACACTGCTGTGACATTGTTTCTGTTGACAACACTACTGTATTTTGGAGGCAAGGCTTCTTGTAAAACAATAAAAAAAGTTTGTTTGTTTCTGTTTTCTAAGTGTTGACCTGTAGTAATGGATGTTGTATCAGTCTATTCAGGTGCTTTGCTCTTTTACTGAGCGTCTTCATACCAGTGAGAAATATTTAATTGCAGACCTACTAGTGACTGAGGGTCATAACAATAGAAGTTAAACATGAGTTTTAAAGGATGTTACCTCTGACCACAGGGTGGCACTATTACAAGATACAGTAAAGGACATTTCAATTAAGGACCCAGCTGTCAACTCTAGCGCCGTAGGAGTGAAACTGTTACCTACAATTGATGTAGACCTTTACACTGTGCATCACAAGTTTATTAGACAGCCTAGAGGTCAATCAAAACTGTTAGCCAGCTGTTATGGCACATTTCTCTAGTGATGGGAAGTTTGGCTCTGACTGGCAAATCTCCACTTATTTATTTCATTTGGTAATGCCCAATAGTTCCCCATAAGTTACAGAACGCTGTCATTTTGGTAATTAACAGGCAAATTGACCTTTAATACTTGAACTGAAAAATATTGTTTTCAAGATATAGTAAAGGAGTTTCTGGTGGCTAGACAACTTGGTTAAAGGGGAAGATGGTCTACTCAGCATTGGAATTTTCAACTATTCTTTATACAACCAATTATTGACATGGTAAAATTGAGTACATTTGTATGGTATTGACTATCTTGGTTTATATTTAGGGTAGTTTTGCAGCTTTGTCATTCTATTTGAAAACATTTTACACAAAGAGGGCCAGAGATTTGTAATCTGATGTACCCAAAAAGGCCACTAGATGGCATCTGATTAAATTGCATATTCCTTCATTTCCCAACATTTTGTATTTATGGATCCCTATTAGCTGCTGTCAAGGCAGCAGTTACTTTCATGGGGTCCAGCAAAATAAAGGCAGTTCTATACATTAACTAACCTTACATTAAAAAGATTTCACAAAACATTAATGCTTCCCACTCAGGCCACTACTCTACCACCACATCTACAACACAAAATCCATGTGTGTGTATCTATAGTGAATATGTAATTGTGTTTTTATGGTTTTAAATCTTACTTTACTGCTTGCTTGAGTTACTTGATGTGGAATAGCAGCCATGTCATGGCTCTCTGTAGTACTGTGCACCTCCCATACTCTGTCCTGGAATTGTGAAGAGACCTGGCGGTATGTCTTGTAGCTCTCTGCGTACATTTAAGGGTGAGCTGTGCAGGCCAGTTCTGGGCCAATTGTAATTTTCCTAAGTCCTTTTTTGTGGCACCTGACCACATGACTGGACAGTAGTCCAGATGCGACAAAACAAGGGCCTGTAGAACCTACCTTGTTGAAAGCGTTAAGGCAGAGCAGTGCTTTATTATGGACAGATCTATCCCCATCTTAGCTAGTGTTGTATCCATATGCTTTTACCATTTCAGAAGTTTATTCTCAACTTGTTACATTTCCACATTATCCATTACAAGATTTAGTTGAGGTTCAGGGTTTAGTGTTTTTATTTTATGTCCAAAATACAATGCCTTTAGTTTTGAAATTCATGTATTTAGGACTAACTTATTTCTTGCCACCCAGTCTGAAAATGACTGCAGCTCTTAAGTGTTGCAGTGATTTCACCTGCTCTGGTAGCTGATGTGTGTAGTGTTGAGTCACAGACACACAGGCTTCACTCAGCACCAGTGCAAGTCATGAGTAAAGATAGAAAAAGTAAGGGCCTAGACAGCTGCTCTGGGGAATGCCTGACTCTTCCTAGATTATGTTGGAGAGGATTCCATTAAAGAACACCCTCTGTGTTCTGTTAGACAAGTAACTCTAGATCCACAAGCAGGGGATGTAAAGCCAGGGGATGTAAAGCCATAACACTTACGTTTTTCCAGCAGCAGATTATGATCAATAATGTCAAAGCTGCAGAGAAGTGCTTTATTTATTTGTAATCTTTATTTATTTAACTAGGCTAACTAAGTCGGTTAAGAACAAATTATTTACAATGACGGCCTAACAAAAGGCAAAAGGCCTTTCACGTCAAGAGAGACAACAACATAGCATGGTAAGCAGTAACAGGAGTCCGTTGTAACAGATAGGCCTACATTATTCAGTATATATACATACTTGGCTGAGTACCGGTGGAAAGTTTGGGACAGTCAAGTCAGCAATAGTCTATGTTGCTAGCAACAAGATAATGTTTTGAGTTTATGATCTTGCTCACTGGTTCTCAAAACCAGTCCTGGGGACCCAAACGGGTGCACATTTTTGTTTTGCCCTAGCACTACACAGCTGATTCAAATGATCAAGCTCATCAAAAGGCTTTGATTATTTGAATCAGCTGTGTAGTGCTTGGGAAAAAACTAAAATATGCACCCCTTTGGGTCCCCAGGACCAGGATAGAGAACCACTGATCTAGCTAATGATTAGCACACTGGGGTAAATGTTGATGGGAAACCCCATGCAACCCGTAATATAGGTTGTCATGCTTATCAGCCAACATAACACACCGTGCCTAATAATTTGGACCGATATGGTATTTGGCATTTGTTTTTAGTATTGCAGCTAATTAGCAAAACCAGTAATTACTTTCGTATAAACAAAGGAATTAGGTTTGCGTAACTTGGGTAATTAAAAATAAAAAAATAAGTAAATCATTTTTGTTGGAGTTATATTGTCAAATTACTTGCGGATTTATCATATAGAAGTTTCGTAATGTTTAAGCTTTAACAAATCTTCCATTAAAGATCAAAAATTAACAATAAAGTTAAATCAGGGTCCATATCAAAAAGACTGGTTTGACAACAACATTATTTGGATTAAACAATTATTGAACAATGATGGCCAACTATACGATTATCAAGAATTCAAGAACACACAATGTTTTCACTCCTGAGAACAATTCATTGATCCGGCAAGTTCCTGTTGATTTCTAAAGGTGATTGAAACGCTCTGTGAGGGTGGATTTCACTGACGCATTCCTTTTGGAACAATAAATAGAGCGAACAAGGCTCCTTCTAGTTCACAAGTCTGAGAAGACGCATGAAGAAGTTCTTGCTTCAACAGTGATTGAACGGAACTCCTCTGCCTTCGTCCCGCATTATAGAACATTAAGGATTAATGACATAGCACTTACTTGAACTATAATAGCAATATAGTTTAAACTCTATTTTTTTACTTTTTATTTTGATATAAAAGAAAATCTGCCAAGATGGAGTCTCAGATCCGCCAGAACTATCACCACGATTGCGAAGCTGCCATCACCGGATGATCAACTTGGAGATGTTGCCTCCTACACCTACACCTCAATGGTAAGGAGTCTACCAAGATGACCGTTTTGTTGATCTACCTGTGTATTATTATGCCTGGTCCTAAATGGCTTTTTTTCCACTGATTTTTCTGTTGTCCTAGACAATTAATAGCCAAGAATCTCAACTCCGTGAAGTACATTTGAGTTTTACTTGGCAAGGCTATTAAGACCCTCCAGTTAGAAATAGCATACAAATGAAGTTGAATCTATCCTACCTCTGTCAGAGCGCGTAACAACTCATTGACAGGTTAAAAGTCAGGTACCAAGTAGACAACAGACTGATTCATCCCTATATCATCAAGCCTAGTTGCCACAACAAGAACAGAATGCTGTCATGTTTTTTTCCTTTTTCTAACTACAATGTTTTGTTTATCCCCCAGGCTTTCTATTTCTCCCGTGACGATGTGGCTCTGCGAGGCTTCGCGCATTTCTTCAAGGAGAACAGCGACGAGGAGCGGGAGCACGCGGACAAGCTACTCTCCTTCCAGAACAAGAGAGGTGGACGCATTTTACTCCAGGACATCAAGGTGAGCGCCTGAGCATCAAACACATTTAGATTGTAGACTGATGTTTTTCCTCCATGGAGGAAAGTGTCTACAGAGTTTAGTTGATCTAGAGAACCTGTAGTCCTAAACATACTGCCTCTAACCACTGAACTGAAACTGTGAGGGGTGTAACTCTGTTCACTTTATCCTGACCTCAACGTCTGCTAGTAGTCCTTAACACTTCTGTGTTCACTCTGTCCTGTGTAGAAGCCAGAACGTGATGAGTGGGGCAATGGGCTGGAGGCCATGCAGTGTGCTCTGCAGCTGGAGAAGAATGTGAACCAGGCCCTGCTGGACCTGCACAAGATTGCCTCTGACAAGGTTGACCCCCATGTAAGTTATGGTGGAACCACACATCACATAGAATACAGGTACTGTCCCAGGAGATGATCAGGTTGTTGTAGCTCTGATAACTAATGACACCGGATTGTTTACCTGCTTCGTCACACGCACACAATAGTCCACAGATGCTCACAATGCAGCTAATGCATAAGGGGTGGCAGGTTGTCTAGGGGTTAGAGATTTGGGCCTTAAAGGGTGCTGGATTGAATCCCAGAGCTGACCAGGTAAAAATGTGTTCTGCCCCTGAACAAGGCAGTTAACCTATTGTTCCACATTAGGATGCCATTGTAAAGCAGTGTTTTAATGGACTTGACTCGTTAAAAAATAGACACCTCATTATCTACACTTATGCCATTACCACCAGGCTATTGTGTGTTACTGTAATTACTGTTACAATAGTCGGTAATCATTATTTTGTCTGACCTGTTTTCCCTCTTTAGCTGTGTGACTTTCTGGAGACCCATTACCTGAATGAGCAGGTGGAGGCCATTAAGAAGCTGGGAGACCACATCACCAACCTCACCAAGATGGATGCTGTCAAAAACAAGATGGGAGAGTACCTGTTTGACAAGCACACCCTGGGAGGCCAGAGCTAAACCACTTCCATCCCCAGGCTATGGCCTCATGCCTCAGACCAGGACTCCTGGCTTCTCTGATAGATCCTCCTGGCTTTGCTTTTATAGGGATGGGAGAGTGTTAAACTGGTGAATTGCAACACTGCTGTGACATTGTTTCTGTTGACAACACTACTGTATTTTGGAGGCAAGGCTTCTTGTAAAACAATAAAAAAAGTTTGTTTGTTTCTGTTTTCTAAGTGTTGACCTGTAGTAATGGATGTTGTATCAGTCTATTCAGGTGCTTTGCTCTTTTACTGAGCGTCTTCATACCAGTGAGAAATATTTAATTGCAGACCTACTAGTGACTGAGGGTCATAACAATAGAAGTTAAACATGAGTTTTAAAGGATGTTACCTCTGACCACAGGGTGGCACTATTACAAGATACAGTAAAGGACATTTCAATTAAGGACCCAGCTGTCAACTCTAGCGCCGTAGGAGTGAAACTGTTACCTACAATTGATGTAGACCTTTACACTGTGCATCACAAGTTTATTAGACAGCCTAGAGGTCAATCAAAACTGTTAGCCAGCTGTTATGGCACATTTCTCTAGTGATGGGAAGTTTGGCTCTGACTGGCAAATCTCCACTTATTTATTTCATTTGGTAATGCCCAATAGTTCCCCATAAGTTACAGAACGCTGTCATTTTGGTAATTAACAGGCAAATTGAACTTTAATACTTGAACTGAAAAATATTGTTTTCAAGATATAGTAAAGGAGTTTCTGGTGGCTAGACAACTTGGTTAAAGGGGAAGATGGTCTACTCGGCATTGGAATTTTCAACTATTCTTTATACAACCAATTATTGACATGGTAAAATTGAGTACATTTGTATGGTATTGACTATCTTGGTTTATATTTAGGGTAGTTTTGCAGCTTTGTCATTCTATTTGAAAACATTTTACACAAAGAGGGCCAGAGATTTGTAATCTGATGTACCCAAAAAGGCCACTAGATGGCATCTGATTAAATTGCATATTCCTTCATTTCCCAACATTTTGTATTTATGGATCCCTATTAGCTGCTGTCAAGGCAGCAGTTACACTTCATGGGGTCCAGCAAAATAAAGGCAGTTCTATACATTAACTAACCTTACATTAAAAAGATTTCACAAAACATTAATGCTTCCCACTCAGGCCACTACTCTACCACCACATCTACAACACAAAATCCATGTGTGTGTATCTATAGTGAATATGTAATTGTGTTTTTATGGTTTTAAATCTTACTTTACTGCTTGCTTGAGTTACTTGATGTGGAATAGCAGCCATGTCATGGCTCTCTGTAGTACTGTGCACCTCCCATACTCTGTCCTGGAATTGTGAAGAGACCTGGCGGTATGTCTTGTAGCTCTCTGCGTACATTTAAGGGTGAGCTGTGCAGGCCAGTTCTGGGCCAATTGTAATTTTCCTAAGTCCTTTTTTGTGGCACCTGACCACATGACTGGACAGTAGTCCAGATGCGACAAAACAAGGGCCTGTAGAACCTACCTTGTTGAAAGCGTTAAGGCAGAGCAGTGCTTTATTATGGACAGATCTATCCCCATCTTAGCTAGTGTTGTATCCATATGCTTTTACCATTTCAGAAGTTTATTCTCAACTTGTTACATTTCCACATTATCCATTACAAGATTTAGTTGAGGTTCAGGGTTTAGTGTTTTTATTTTATGTCCAAAATACAATGCCTTTAGTTTTGAAATTCATGTATTTAGGACTAACTTATTTCTTGCCACCCAGTCTGAAAATGACTGCAGCTCTTAAGTGTTGCAGTGATTTCACCTGCTCTGGTAGCTGATGTGTGTAGTGTTGAGTCACAGACACACAGGCTTCACTCAGCACCAGTGCAAGTCATGAGTAAAGATAGAAAAAGTAAGGGGCCTAGACAGCTGCTCTGGGGAATGCCTGACTCTTCCTAGATTATGTTGGAGAGGATTCCATTAAAGAACACCCTCTGTGTTCTGTTAGACAAGTAACTCTAGATCCACAAGCAGGGGATGTAAAGCCAGGGGATGTAAAGCCATAACACTTACGTTTTTCCAGCAGCAGATTATGATCAATAATGTCAAAGCTGCAGAGAAGTGCTTTATTTATTTGTAATCTTTATTTATTTAACTAGGCTAACTAAGTCGGTTAAGAACAAATTCTTATTTACAATGACGGCCTAACAAAAGGCAAAAGGCCTTTCACGTCAAGAGAGACAACAACATAGCATGGTAAGCAGTAACAGGAGTCCGTTGTAACAGATAGGCCTACATTATTCAGTATATATACATACTTGGCTGAGTACCGGTGGAAAGTTTGGGACAGTCAAGTCAGCAATAGTCTATGTTGCTAGCAACAAGATAATGTTTTGAGTTTATGATCTTGCTCACTGGTTCTCAAAACCAGTCCTGGGGACCCAAACGGGTGCACATTTTTGTTTTTGCCCTAGCACTACACAGCTGATTCAAATGATCAACTCATCAAAAGGCTTTGATTATTTGAATCAGCTGTGTAGTGCTTGGGAAAAAAACTAAAATATGCACCCCTTTGGGTCCCCAGGACCAGGATAGAGAACCACTGATCTAGCTAATGATTAGCACACTGGGGTAAATGTTGATGGGAAACCCCATGCAACCCCATAATATAGGTTGTCATGCTTATTGCTAAATAACACACCTGCCTGATAATTTGGACCGATATGGTATTTGGCATTTGTTTTTAGTAATTGCAGCTTAAGGTGGCAATACCAGTTATTACTTTGATACACAGGGGAATTAGGTGTTGCGTAACTTGGTTAATTAAATAAATAAAATAAGTAAATCTTTTTTGTTGTTGTTATTTGTAAACTCATGTTCCCTTTATCTTATATTAGGTTTTGGGTGAAGATCTGATAACATTCAGTATCAAAAATATGCAAAAATAGAGAACATCAGAAAGGGGGAAATACTTTTGTACGGCACTGTATATATACATTGAGTGTATAAAACATCAAGAACAACTTCCTAATACTGAATTGCAAACTCCCCTTTTTCCCTCAGAACAACCTCAATTCGTTGGGGCAAGGACTCGATCTACAGGGTGTCGAAAGCATTCTACAGGGATGCTTGTTCATGTTGACTCCAATGCTTCCCACAGTTGTGTTAAATTGGCTGTATGTCCCTATCTGAGGTGGATCATTCTTGATACACACAGGAAACTATTGAGTGTGAAAAACCAAGGGGTTTGGTGGTGATTTTCTAAACTGTTAGGTAGACCTACAGTTTAAAGTAATATTGAAAAATATTGTTACTTGAGTTGTGATTGGGGTATATTGGCCAAATGATCAGGAAAGTTGTTGGTGTATTTTCCCTCCAACATTCATCAGAAACAACCATATTACAGCTATTTGTTTAAAATGCCTTAGTAAGTTACAGAGTATGTTACTACTGTTCTCTACTTCTTCCCTTTTTTTCCTAGTCTCAGGACGTTTTCGCCCACTCTTCGCCGCTCAAGTCTGTTTCAATAGTCATGAGACCTAGTCTCCTTCCACCATTGTCACGGTGATAGTGGGGTACTCCATAGAAACCAATGCGATAGTGGTCTGCATAGTCCTTGACATCTATTGAAACAGAACCATTGAGGGAGTGAACATTTTGCGTCCTCTTCCGTCTCTGTTTGGGTCTCCAGAATGCTGAGTCACAATGACAAGGCAGAAATACAGCCAGGGCAGAGCCTGAGTCAGTCCATACTGTAGTACAACCAACGGGAGGTTATGACAGGAGAAAGAGTGGGAAGGAGGGAGACAAATAGGAATAGAGGGGGAGGGAGAAAGAGTACAGACTAAAAACGCTGTGTCACCCTTCAGAAGAGTTCTGTAACGGTTAATCATTTATAGTATTACTATCACTTCTGTTTATAACTTTAACTTAAGAACATTCTTAGTTAGTACGATTAATTTGTAATGCTAAGAGATGTACAGGGTGGGTACCTGGAGGAAAAAAGGGGAGGGTCATGCTTTTTCAATTTCAGTCAAGAGGAGGATTTACTATTTTTTAAATCTAGTGCAGGGGAGGGTCATGTAATTTGAAATTCTCTGTTGGTTGTGAAATATGAAGTGTCCCTATAGGTTATTTAGCGTGGTCTCAATCAAATGATTTATAGCCTATAGGCTACAGGCTACGAAGTGCATCCTCAGAGAAGCACAGAGAAAAGTTATATTTCTAAGATAGCTGCTGGGATAGCATAAATAAAACTAGACTGCTTACACACTGCAACGGATATTCCAACCCTGAGGCCTGCTCTGCCCTTGCTGATCAATACCGTTTTTTTTGCTGCCTAACCAATGTTGCGCTGTGTAGGCCTATAGCCTATGTTCTGTTCGTCCAAAAAAATGCAATATCTTGCGCGTAGACTAGCCTATAGCCTATGTTCTGTTCAGTTTGAGAAGCAGAGCATTTGAGGACCGGAGGTCAACTTTGATAGCTTGCTACTACTATAATTGATTTCAAGAAAAACAAAATGTTTCTTGCCCATGATGTATTTATCCAAGTTATTGACATCACAGTAAGCCAGATTTTAGTTACTTACATTGTGGTGCTGAAACTTGAAGCAGCAGTCACGGCACAATCAATTGGAAATGGACAGCTGATAGTGCTGAAAATAGGCAAATTGGAGAAGGAATAATTCATTTAAACCGTCTTCATTTAATTAGACTTTACTAACAACAAAAGGGCTTTGTGTTGGAGCCTATTTCTTCCTTTCTGTTTCAGAAATAAGAGGTAGCTCTACCTGTTTGACAGACAGAATTAGGCTATAGGCTGCTATATCCATAGATTTGTCGTTCAATTCCTCCACCCACCATGCACTCTTTAAATAGCCTCCCTCCAAGTCAGTGAAGGACTGTTAAGTTAAAACCAGTACTGGAATAGAGGGGGTATGAGAGGGTATGACATAGGCCTACCTTTTATTGAAGAAAATGTCATTAAGAAAATGGCTACCATAAAACAGATCCGATTACATATAGTGATCTATAACAGCAGTCTGGTCCGTTACCCATTGTTATCTTAAGATTTGGAATAAAATAAAACCGATCCAATTACATACAGTGATCTATAACAGCACTTTGGTCCGTTATGCTTTATGCAAAAAACAACTTGAAAATACCCTGGAAAGACGTAACTTCGATCCATATGGGAATGTCATTGTTTAGTTTCTTTAACATTCAGAGTCTGAGCTACAATCTCCTATAGTGAAGGAGGCAAACAATGTAATTTGCTTGAGAAGTAATCTAATTCTGTCACTTTCCATTGATTAAGCTATTTACTTTGTGTACAACAGATGTTTATACCCAGACAGTTTTTAGGGAAACCCTTGAGACCTTCTGTTGTTAAAGAAGAGTAGTCATCTGTTAAATCAAAAAAAAAATCTGCGTCGGTAGGCCTACTGTCTGGGGTGGAAAGCTAGGCCTAACTTTTGAAAGAAAGTACTACAGTCAGATTCCTAACAGGGACAGATTCGTTGGAAACAAGACACACTGATTTGACATTGGAGAAATATGATAAGATCACTGGTGGGGTAAACCCCCCCCCCCCCCCCCCCCCCCCCCCAAAAAAAAGAAAAGTAGCTGCATGCCAGCAAAGCACTAAACAATACATGAATTGCACGATAACGGTGCCCAAAATGTTAGGGCCTACATAAAGATTTTCCAACAGCAGGCTCAACACCTTACTCCTGCTACACCTGGCAGCAATACAGTTCATTCAGCCTCAATTACTGCCTTTATAAAAAACAGATAGCTGGTATGGCTGACTTGCCAAATCAGATGTTTCTACTGACAATTGAGAAGCGCAAATGATGGCATAAGGGGACGACGAGCGGTTAAGAGGCAATGCGTAATTTCGGTAAAGACATTAATGTGTGAAGTAGGATGAATGTAGTCAATATAACTATTTGTTCAGCACTTTTGAAACGTACAGCGGCAGAATTAAGAACATGGGCCGTTCTTACAGTATTCTCCCTGTGCACCAAGTCAGAACCGTAGGATAAACATAGGGGGCATAGAAGCAGACAATGAAAGCTCTTACAATATTTGTTGATGACATTTCTCTAAAACAGGCTTTAGGCTACATGTGCAACACCAAGTGCGAACAGTAGGCTAAGTTATGAGGGGGAAAATGACCCAATTATTTGAGTAAGGGACATGGGCTACTAACAGTTTACTACACAGCATACACTTGGTATTACTTTATTAGCTACAGTATGTATATCTCCCTGGCATATTATATAATTTATGCAGCAGCATACAACGCCTTTCTGGACTCATCTGTTTGTGCTGTGCTCACATGAACAGGAAGGTTGCGCGGCGGTCCTTTGTGGGCAAATTTTGTCATCAAAGTCTTGCATCCTCTGGATTTATGGTGCTTTCAAGACAACTGGAAACTCTACAAAAAAACACGGTTGAATCATGAAGTCAGTGATCTTCAGGTCGGAGCTCCAGAAAGATGCCTGAGTTCCCGACATGGAATTCCAAGTTGAATGACCGTTCAAAACGTATTTTCCCAGTCTGAGCTTTCTGAGTTCCCAGGTGTCTTGAACTCACTGAAGTCTGAGATTTCCCAGTTCCAAGTTTCTAGTTGTTTTGAACTCAGCCATTGGCATGGCCAATGTTGAATGTTTATCCTTTTAAGCTTCGAACAAACCAACTCCACTGAATAGTAGGCTAGTGATTGCTTTGCAATGCTTGCATTCAGCCACTGATTCCTTCCAAACCACTCATTGTTGAATTTGCGATTACCAATTTGATGTGCAATGTTTATGTCCAATGGCCGACGTTTTATCTATAATTTCTCTTCAGAATTCCCTTCATTTGACAAGGAGTGAAAAGGATTTGCCAGTAGAAAGTTTGATGTTGACATGATCAGTCCAATCAAAGCTACGGTAGATATAACGTGATTTGACATCATTTTATCTGTGGCCAATGACCTTGAGCCTTCTTAGATGGGCACTTCTTATGTAACTACATGGCAGCACCGAAGGGGGTTGAATTTCCGAGCTCTCCCCATACATTTTTCTTTGACGTAGTGTCCCCATGAGCGTCAGAACACTGAGCCAATCATGGTGCAAGTAGAGAACATTACCACCACCACAGAAAGCACTGAGCTAGGTGGAAACACCTCCATTTTGGAGGTGCCTTACTCAAGAAAGCAAAAGAAGAGACAATGTTTGTATGTGGTTTTATTAACTTAATGTTTTTTCTTTTCTATTCTTTGTACATTGTTTGCAAACTGATATGTGACACATATTGCCAGATTAACATGCAAAATAGGTGAGGCTCAAACAAAGCTAAACATGAAAAACCAAGCTGCCCTGAATGACAGGTCATCACTGGATAAGATGAACACATAGGGCTATCTCCATGTCCATTCTTAGCCTGTAATTTGAGTAATTTGTGTAGTATTAAAAAATATTCTGCTAATATGTAAAATTCCGTAGAGTTGCATGAATTGTTTATAATGGCAAATTTTTCTGCAAATATGATGATAGACTCATGCAATGCTTTTACTATGAATTAGATCTTTCCAACCTTACTCTTGTCCATAGGTGTCTGTGAAAACACAACCTTCTGGCCCGCAGCCCTGTCCGCTATCAAAATTCCTGCGTTGCCATGTAGTGCTGACAGGACGAAGAACAGTTTCTGAAACGGCATATCTAAGGCTCTGGTGTCTCCAAGAGGTGAGGTTAAACTGTAAGGATGTTCTGTTATCCACTTTGTTTTAATAATTGTTGGGGCATGAGGAGTGTCACTTGTTTTTTTATCAAGCGTTCAGTGAAGGTTTAGGTAAAATATAATTTGCTGAACGTAGAGACATCCATTTCCATTTCAGAGATGTCCGATTTTCTCTGTGTAACCCTTATTATAAATAACGTTTACTCCTGAAGTCGACCCTTCTGCTAAAACAAGGTCACTTTGAATGAGTGAGGGTTTCAGCTGACTAACAACACTTCATAAGGTTGTTGCTGACGAGCAACAGTTGAGGTGACAGCAAATACAGGAACATTTGTCCTTTTGTGAGACTATGAAAATGACTCACAATCTCAATCCTCCTGATCTGAATCATGGATTACCATCTCTCCTAAGCATTACACATTCTTTAGTCAAAAACTAACAATTTCCACAAAGAAAAAGAACGCTAGGTATGTCACAGGCCTTTTGCAACACCGGTTATAATAAAAAATGATAATAATAAACCTAGATAGTAGCTATGACTTATAGAGCCGGTTTTGGAGAGAGGGAGCGGGAGTAGGTGTGACAGTACCCCCTCCCGAAGATGCCGACCAGGAGGACGGCCCTAGGGCAATGAGAAGGCGGAGATGGAAATCCTGGACAATGTTGGGGTCTAGGATGTCGTCGTCCGAAACACAACAGCTTTCCTCTGGACCGCACCCCTCCCAGTCCACCAGGTACTGAAGCTGACGTCGGGAGTCCAATAGGGACCTGACGGCATAGGTAGGGGTCCCATCAATGTTCAGTTGAGGTGGAGTGGTGTCATGGGGGACGCATCAGCCAGTGGACCGGGAACCACCGACCTGAGGAGGGTAACATGACAAAAGGTTAAGATCTGGTATTTGGTGGGGAGTTGAAAATGGTAAGTTACCTCATTGACCCTTCGGAGGACCGTGAAGGGCCCCACAAACTGGGGGGCTCAGCTTCCGGGAGGGCAGGCGGAGCTGGAAGTTCCTTGTGGAGCGAAGTCTATGGACAGATGGGACCAGGGCCCTGAGGCACGGGAAGGGGAAGTAGTTTCTCTGCTGGAGCGTGCCGGGGTGATTCGGTTTGGGTACATATGGAGCAGGAGTTGACATAGCAGGCGATGCCCTGCGCCAAGGTGGGCCACCAGTACTTTTCAGAGAGGGATTGGATAGTGCAAGTGATACCTGGGTGTCCAGAGGCGAGGAATGCGTGTGCCCAGGTGAACAGCCGATCTCTTACCCCCGTGGTGACATAGATGCGTTCTGGAGTGCCGGTAGCAGGAGGGGATTCCTTCCCCAGAGCCTGCCGGATGTCCACATCTACGTCACAAATCACAGGGCCAATGATACGGGAGGACCGACTGATGGGCTGGAGGGCACTTTCGGGACTCTCAACTGGTGTGGAACCACAGGTTACAGGAAAGAAGGTCTTCAGGCAGTGATTTTTATCCTCGACCAGGAGATGGTGGGGTTATGACATTGGAGGCATGGGGGGGGGGGGGGGGGGGGCAAGGATGACTTTGTGATGATGACTTTGTGCAGTTATGATAAGGAAGGGAAGGCTTTCCTGGTGCATGGGTCCCATGGTGAGGGTGAGTGGTGCTGTAATGTGTGTGATTATGCCGGATCCCAATGGTTGCTTTTCCTGGGCTTGGACTGGAAAAGGAGAGGAAAGCGGATGCCAATTTATGGTCAGGGAGAAAGCCAAGTCCTGGGCGATGAAGTTCCCTGCGGCCCCGGAGTCCATTAGAGCTGTAGAGACCACACTTGAGGGACAGCCAGCCAGTAAAATGGGAACCAGAAAGGGTAAGGTGGAAAACGATGATGGAAAACTCACACCTACCCTGGAGATGGAAGATTACGAGGTAATCGTCTCTGCCCTAACTCTGAGTTGCAACACACCAGACAACGCTGAAGCTGGTGCCCCTCCTGGCCGCAACAGGGACAGAGCCCCAGCTGTCTCTGGCGATGCTACTCTGCCTAGGAAAGGTGTGTGGCCCGTACCTCCATGGGTTCAGGCTCTCCAGAAGAGAATGAGGAGTGCCGGCTCATTCCATCTACTGGAGGCTGCCACAGTCCAAAAGGTGAGGGCATACTCCGCAGCAGTCTGGGCACCTTGCTCACCTCCCTCTCTGCCCTCTGGAGGATGGTCAAAGACCGCCCTGAACAGAACCATGAACCACTCATAGGAACCAAGCTCCTCCTCTCCTCTCTCCCAGACAGCCGTAGCCAACGCCAACGCCCGCCAGATCAGCAGGGAAATGACCGTGGCAACCTTGGACCTCTCGGTGGTGGGGTCTCCCATCTGATGGGCGAAATAGAGGGAGCACTGGAGTAGGAAGCCACGGCATTTCGATGGAGTACGTCATACTTCCCCAGAAGGGACAGTACGTCATCGCTGACCTGGGTGGACGGCTGGGTAGGCTGGTGGACTGGCTCACTGTGACGACCTGTGGTACGAGGACCTCTGATAGGGTATGGAGAGCCATGCTAGTGGTATCGAGGTGGTGGAGAATGCCGAGGACCTCCTCCATGGCCGTACCCACTTGCGCCAACTGGTCGTGGTGTTCCGGTGGAGTAGATGACCCTGTTCCCAGACCTTCTGGATGATGGTTTTCTTCTCTACTGCTTCCATATTGAGAGGAAGTATTCTGCCGTGTATACACAGTGAGTCAGGAAGCATATGCAGAAAGAGAGAGCAAGGCAACATTAACAAAACAGGGGATATGTACTGAACAGGAAAACAAACCAATAATGCTTGATGACTGAGGCTACTGATGGCTAAATAAAAGGGAAGATGATCAAGTTGATGAGGAAGTCCAGGTGTGCGTAACGATGTGGAGGCATGACATACATATATTTCCACAAAAATATATGACATCACACTTGCTCAGACCCAATGTATCCACACCCAATGTTGTTTCTAATTCTTATGAAACTCTACCCCATATGACTTCAAATTGTGTTATGTTGTTTCTGTTTATAGTCAACACACTCTCCATCTTGTTCCAATATATGTTATTTTTAAGTCTTGGTTCCAATAGTTCATATTTTTTTTCTCCATAGATTGTGAGTCGGATCGGCTCTCTGCAAGGTTTTGTAAATCTTACTTATCACATGCGTATCTTTTTCTAACTCAAATAGGATTCCCTCAACATTGCTTTGATCTCCAAAAGCTTTTAGGTATCATATAGTGTATTCGGAAAGTATTCAGACCCCTTGACTTTTTCCACATTTTGTTACGTTACAGCCTTATTCTAAAATGTATTAAAGTTTTTTCCCCCATCAATCTACACACAATGTCCCATAATGACAAAGCAGAAACAGGTTAAGAAATGTTAGCAAATGTATTCAAAACTAAACATTGAAATATCACATTTACTTAAGTATCCAGCAGTGATGTAAAGTGCGTAAGTAAAAATACTTGAAAGTACGACTTATCTGTACTTTACTATTTATATTTTTGACAACTTTATACTTTTACTTCACTACATTCCTAAAGAAAATGATATACTTTTTACTCCATACATACCCAAAAGTACTCATTACACTTTGAATGCTTAGCAGAAGAGGAAAATGGTCTAATTCACACAATTATCAAAAGAACATCACCTGTCATCTGTACTTCCTCTGATACATACAAAATACATGCTTCATTTGTAAAGAATGTCTGAGGGTTGCAACATCCGTAAATAAATACAAATATTTCCATGAAAGCTGTACACCACTAGGGTACAAAGATTGTCTTAGGGTCATTTTTGACCCGGCAGTTTTACAATCATTTACACACCACATAAACCACAAAGACACACACACAATGAGACATTGAGATTATGTCTGCTACTTATTGAACTTTTTTGTTTTAATCTGAAGAAGGAAATGGGGAAGAATACAACCCAGAGCACGATGCATCATCTTCCGATGAAGAAATCCCCCAAGCTGAAAGAGAGACATTTTTATCAAAGAATAGCAAAATAACATGGTCCTTGTCACCATATGACAACCAGGGCAGGATGGCAGCACAAAATGTCATAAGGACGACCCCAGGGCCCACTAGACATGCAGTTGCCCATGCCCAGGACATCGCCTCAACATTCTACATGTTCATCACACCAGCCATCGAAAAAATCATCCTGGAAATGACAAATTTGGAGGGTTTCCGTAAATATGGAGACAACTGGAAAAGGATGGATGAGATTGATCTGTGTGCCTAAATAGGGCTGATAATCTTAGCTGGTGTGTATAGGTCCCGAGACGAAGCTACATGTAGTCCCTGGGATGCAGAGAGTGGAAGGGCGATTTTCAATGCCACGATGCCACTGAAAGTCTTCCACGCTTTCTCAAGAATGCTACGATTTGATAACCGTGAGAAAAGACCTGCAAGACGTATGGGAGACAAACTGGCGGCCATAAGAGAGGTCTGGGTTTCCTCCATACCTGTAATATCATTGATTTATGTCACTGTTTTCTGTGACACTGATACTTATTACTGATAGTAATCTCTTTTGTCAAAAGGTTGCTGTCCTTTCCGGCAGTATATTCCCAGCAAGCCAGCAAAGTATGGCATCAAGACATGGGTGGCCTGTGACGCACAATCCAGCTACGCTTGGAAGATGCAAGTCTACACAGGGAGCCGACCGGTGGGGGCCCAGAGAAGAACCAGGGGATGGGGGTTGTGCTTGATGTGACAGATGGACTGAGGGGGCACAATGTCACGTGTGACAATTTCTTCACCTCTTATGAACTCCGCCAGCAGCTCCTGAAGAGGAAGAGCACCATGGTTGGCACAGTTATAAAGAACAAGCCTGAGCTCCCCCCTGCACTCCTCGCTACAAGGGAGAGAAAGGACTTCTCATCAAAGTTTGCCTTTGTGATATGGAACAAGATCAACCCTACTTAGATGCCTGATAAGCAGAACAAGAGGAGGGTGTTCCTGGAGCAGCTGGGAAAGGCACTTGTAACCCACACAATCAAAGAAGGGAGCACCTCCCCCACACAACAGCCTCTACAGTGCTTGTGAAAGCTGTTCAGGGGGCTGAATTTTGTCCTGTTCCCCAAAGAAGGACTGTAAAACAAATACTATGTGCTGCACATGTGAAAAATACATCTACAAAGTCCATGCACACACACTTGCATACTGTCCTACATGTGCTAATTTGAGCTGATTGATTTATATTCTTCATGTTTTTGTTTTGTGTCTATGATCTTATTTTATTCTTATTCATTGTTGTTGATACACCTTGTGGGTGGGGGCAAAGGTTAAAAAAATGAGAGGACTAGTATTTTGTAGTTTAATTACTCATTATACAGTATATAAGAATATATCACTATGTTTCCAAAAACATTCAAGACTATTATTATTTCCCTTCAATAAAATACATTCAAAACTACTTTCTGCACATTTCTGCTACTTTCTTAGGCTACACAAGTGCTATCTCTTGCAAAAAAATGTACACCTACGCAGTACCTTTAGCAATAATAATAATAATAATACTCTACTTTATTAAAGAAAACAATTATGACAGTTGTGGTGTAATAAGAACAAGTGGTGTCAACTGATTAAATGCAGTCTTTCTGCTGTGTGAAGAGGGAAACCCCAGATATTCACAAAGTTTGTGACACATGATAGGTTGTTACTTCATGCAAAATAGATTTGGGGTTTAAAATACAATTAGCCTGCTTTATTTTAGGGGTTTAGTCAAGGCGGGGCATTGTTTACCCTTAGGACTAGGGGAGTATACAGAATGTTAAGACTACACAAGGGTTAAGTGTATTTAAAACAAAATACTTTTTGACTTTTACTCAAGTAGGATTTTACTGGGTGAGTTTCACTTTTACTTGAGTCATTTTCTATTACGGTATGTTTACTTTTACTAAAGTATAACAATTGGGTACTTTTTCAACCACTGGTATTCAAAGCCTTTACTTAATAATTTGTTGAAGCACCTTTGGCAGCGATTACAGCCTCAAGTCTTCTTGGGTGTAACGCTACAAGCTTTGCAAACCTGTATTTGGGGAAGTTTGCTTAGGTTCGTTGTCCTGTTGGAAGGTGAACTGTCGCCCAATCTGAGGTCTTGAGCAGGTTTTCATCAAGGATCTCTCTGTAATTCTGCTCTGTTCAGCTTTCCCTCGACCCTGACTAGTGTCCCAATCCCTGCCACTGAAAAACATCCCCACAGCATGATGCTGCCACCACCATGCTTCTCCGTAGGGATGGTGCCAGGTTTCCTCCAGATGTGACGCTTGGCATTCAGGCCAGAGTTCATTCTTGGTTTCATCAGACCAGATAATCTTGCCTCTCATGGTCTAAGAGTCCTTGAGGTGCCTTTTGGCAAACTCCAAGTGGGCTGTCAAGTGCCTTTTACTGAGATAGCTGATACTTTGCTCTGTCAAAATATAAACTTCATTTTGTTAATATTAAGACAAGTATTTGTAGAAAAAAAGTTGATTGTCCCATCTTTTAAGAATCCCTGAGCTCTAAAACAGCAACATTTTTCTCTCTGCACCATTGGAAAAATATCCATAGATTATAGCTACACTAGATATGATATAACCAAAGAATGTTGTTATCCATCATTTCTGGATATTACAGGCTTTGCCTAATCAAAACACTGCAATAGATTCTACAACTAACCTAGTATTGGCTGTACTCTCTTCGTTCCCAAATCTGGAAACCAGTTATCTTATACATGTCGAGTTGCAGGTGGTTCTAGAAATACCAGAGAAAATGCAGGTAGATAGCAAATAAAAAAATATTTCTTAGTTTTCTCTAGTGTTTGTGCATTTGCCTGTTGCCTTTTCTTTGCAGGTTTTGCCTTACACAATCTAATGCAGGAGTATTCAATTTACCCTACGAGACCCGGAGTCTGCTGGTTTTCTGTTCTAACTGATAATTAATTGCACACACCTGGTGTCCCAGGTCTAAATCAGTCCCTGACAAGAGGGGAACAATGGAACTGGCTTCTAGGTCCAGAGTTGAGTTTGAGGGGTAAAGTGCCTTTTAGAGTTGTAGAGCACCAACCACAGATACACATGCTCGCTAGACCATCTCGAAGACTAAATTCAATATAGAATCAGTGTGACGAGGTGACAAAGAGATTGTTTTACTATTGTAACATGCAGTGAATAGAATTCTGTTGTCCTCTGGTTTAGAAATCAAACTCTGGTTCTCTTATTGCAGACCAAATTGTATACATTTCTCCCAGTTGTTTTAAAGAGGACATTGTAATGCAAGGTATGCTACAGTATATGTGTAGGATATGCTGTGTTGGCTAATTTGCATATTCAGCTTTGTTTTTAAACCTCCATTCTAGCATACATGACACACACATCTTTCAAACTACACACCTTTATTTGACTTTCTAATGAAAGTATGTGATTGAATGTTTCTTTAAGCCTGCAGCTAGGCCAAAACATGATTTTTTTTTAAATGTCACATTTTCTTATTTCAGTCTTTGGGAGTTCATCAAACACCTACAGCAAGCAATTTGAGTTTTCAAACCTCGTTTGAGGCTGTGTTTACAATGTAGATAGAAGAAGTGTTAAACTACACCTTTTATGAGAAAATGTGCAAGAATTGAAGGTGCCAACAAATGTTATAGTTATTATAAGAATGTTTTACTGTCATATACAAAAAAATCTGCTCCTCCCTCGATGGGGATCGATCAACTTCACGTTTTCCCGGCTTCCGCCCACAACCTATAGTTGCATATTTGCATTTTTGAATTAATACTTGAGAGAGTAGCCCACCATTCACATTCTATTCCATATTCTGAGCCATAGGCCTATCCAAGCCTTTACACTTAATGTAGTTGGTCCAAAGTTGGCATCATGACACTCACTTTAATTGGATTGATAATGTAATTCTATCCCAGTTCACTTTCACTACAACAAAGTAATCAGCCTCTCTGTTTTCAGCTAGACTAACACAATACTTGTTTAATTTGATTCATTATAGAATCTTCAGCTTATTAGGACTGGACATGATTTCCTTTACAAATATGTATGTATGTATTTACGTATGTATGTATGAATACTTTTAAATTAATTGATAGTGCAATTAAAGTATGTAATCAAGTCAGCAGCTTCTTGACATTGAGTGCCTCGACTCCTATTAAGTTAATTGAGTATTAGACATTAGACATTTTGTGACATATTCTCGTCTAGTGGTAATGGTCTAGGGGCCCTTTGCTGCATGGATTCAAACCCTGCCTACGCTTCCTATCTGTATTCCTCTACCTTTCTGTCCCCCCCTCTCATTCATAACTTGATATCTCAATAAAGAGAGAAAATACTAATATATATAAAGAAATTAGTAATCTCCAGACCATGTACTACCCAAATGTGGTGAAGGGAACTTATATAGAATAATGGGTTTTGACCTTGGTGGTGACTTTCTGAACTGTTATAGTTAGACCAACAGTTTAAAGTAATACAGAAATATATTGCTATTTCAGTTCTGATTGACTAAATTGACAACATTTTCTGGAAATTTGTTGTATTTTCCCTTAATTTCAACCAAAAACAACCATTCACGGCTATTTGTTTAAAAATGCCTTAGTAAGTTACACAGGATATGTAAGTTGCATAGTATAGTGTTTGTTCCTGCTGTTCTCTCCTTCCCTTTTTCCTTTTCTTCAAATCTGGTATCAGCCGGTCTTCGCCAATTCATCACCCCTCATGTCTGTTTCTGCAGTCACAAAATTCCGCCTTCTTCCACCATTGTCACTGTGATAACAGAACAGAACTACCTCGAGACCAATGATGGTTGATAAATGAAGATAGTTAAACTCAGGTCGTTTACCAATGTCTGCTTTAAGAAGTGGCTCCTTAAGCAGACAACAATGCGATAGTGGTCTGCTTAGTTAATTGACTTCCATTGGGGGAAAAGAAGGAATGGGCTGTCTTGCTTCCTCTTCCATCTCTGCTTGAGACTCCAGAATGCTGAGTCACAATGACAAGGCAGAAATACAGCCAGGGCAGAGCCTGAGTCAGTCCATACTGTAGTAGAACCAACAGGAGGTTATGACAGGAATAAGAAGTGGCGCAAATTTCCCTGGGGACAGAGGGGACATGCATTTATGTCCCCTCCCCAGTTTTATCATTGGAATGTGATACAAAACAAGGCAACGGTGTGCTTTTGGACCATACGGATCTCACCGAGTAGTCGGGAAGGCTGTTTGTAGTGTTTATTCAACCCATCCAATATATATATATATATATATATATATATATATATATATATATAATATGTCCCCCCCACAACTAAAACCAATGTTGCGCCCCTGGTAAAAATAGTGGGAGGGAGCAATAGGGAGAGAGGGTGAGGGGGAAAGATTACAGACTAAAAACACTGTGTCACCCTTCAGAACTTCAATAGAAATAGTTATGTAATCGTTAACCATTGACAGTATTAGTTACTGTTTATAACTTAGTGCGGCTGGTCACATGATGGACCCGGTCATGACTTTAACAACTTAACACAGGTTCTCTGGGTTGAACATTACAGAAGAGATTTGCATGGAGAAATTAAGACAATTATTTGACTATTTCAATTTTAATCCTGTTTGCTCTTCTGCTAAAATATGGTCACTTAGAACAACCTGGAAGAGTAGACGTAACATAGTAAAAGTATATTCGGGAATATTCCAATTAGTATGATATGTTTTGTATGGTATGTATTAATTTGTGGATGTCCATCATCAAATTGGTATTATAATAAACTAATGGTAATTCGTACAATATGTTACGAATTGCAATTTTTATAATACGTTATGATTTGCTAAACATATGATATGTTACGAATTCCAATTTGTTGTGGCTAACTTTAGCTCGGTGGCTAGGTGCTAACGTTAGCTAGGTGGCTAAAGTTAGTTAGGCTAGGTTACTTTAGGATTAAGATAAGGATATGAGTTAGGTTAAAGGGTTACGGTTAGGGTTAGGGTTAGGGGAAGGGTTAGCTAACATGCTAAGTAGTTGCAAAGTAGCTAAAAAGTAGTAAATAGTTGCAAAGTTGCTAATTAGCAAAAAAGCTGAAGTTGTCTGTGATGAGCTACAAGCAACTTTTGGGATGCTAGACGTTCACGTTATATGCTCACCCAAACTTATACTTTAGGCATAACACATAATTTAGTCAAAAACTGATGTACCTTTTCGCAAAAAAAAGGAGGAATGCCAAGTATGTCACAGCCCTTGTTGTCACACCGGTTTAAGCATGAGTCTACTGCCACTTCCAACAGTCTGAAGAGGCTTCGTCTCATTGTCTCCAAAACTTTGTTTCCACTCATAATGAAATCAGTACGCTATAAAGTGAGGTTCAGCCTAGAACAGTTGATCAAAGTAACAGAAAGCAGGGCACATACTTCAAGGATTATCTATGTTGAAGACCCTTACCCACATTTGAAGCAGCTTCATAATTTTTCAACAAACAATGAACATAGATAGTAGCTATGACAAACTGATAGATAGAGCCTGTTTTGGCTTACATTTTAGGAAAAAGGGGGCCCTGTTCTAAAACAATTGGAGTAGAGGCAATACCTTACATACTAGGCCAGGAAAGACCAGGGTCTGTATAAATCAGTGGAAGCTGGGGGGAGGAGCTTCCCCATAAATGTAATGTTATTCAATGTGATCTAAAAGGCAAAACTGATCCTAACCCGGCACTCTTGCTCTGAGAGGTTGATGCAAACTGCCCCAGAAGACCTCAGCTGTGTTCGAATACCCATACTAACATGCTGTATACTACATACTTAATGAGTACATACTGCATACTATATACTATTAGTTCACAGTGCTCCCGAATGGCTCAGCGGTCTAAGGCACTGCATCTCAGTGCAAGCGGCGTCACTATAGTACTGCTGTAATTGAGGTATGATTGGGCCCAGTGTCGTCCTGGTTTGGCTGGAGTAGGCCGTCATTGAAAATAAGAATTTGTTCTTAAATGACTTGCCTAGTTAAATAAAGGTTACATTTGAATATACTGTAAAAGAACTGTAAACTTTTAGTTGAGCGTACTAGCGCTTCAGCGGTCTACCGGAAGCTGATGCTGTTGCTATGCAACCTCTTGTTAGCTTGTTAGCATAACTAATTACTAGCTAGACATCATACGATTTCGGATGCGTCTGTAAATTTAATCTGGAGTGCCAGAGTACGCTCTGGGCCTTCTTAAATTCAGAGCGTTGTCAGATTGTCCGTTCGTAAATTCAAAGCGTTTTGCTCTCTGGCCGAGGAGTTGGGTTGACTCGAGCGTTCTGACCTCATAACGGCAGTCAAGCACCCAAGCTAACTGGTTAACTTTGGCTACCTCACTCTGACCATTTTACTCGCCCTAGCAGAGCTGGTTAGGCTGTTTTCATGTTATCCAGAGCATTGGTGACTGTAACTGTGGTGCTGGCAACAATTGAATTACAATTCAATTTAATTTAATTATTATTTTTATCCATTTTCTTAAAATCTGAAAACGTTGTGTGGCCATGCCCGTTTTCTGAAGAATTGAATTATGGGCCCTGAAAGCTCAGAAATAATGTCCACTGCTTATATGCTTTGTATTTTGGCTAATTTAGTATGACATCCGGGAACTTTTGGCATACTAACTATATCCATACTATGACCAATAACCATACTACATACTCCACTTCCATCACAAATAGTACGGTTAGTGCGGTTAGTATGAGTATTCGAAACACAGCTCTAGTTCTTATGAATACCAATGACGTATCAACTACATGGCTGTATTGAGCAATAACCCAGCACCCTGAAAGCACCCTGTCAACAGTTGTGGAAGATCAGGTCATGTGAACTGAAGTTGTTAGGAAGGTTACTTTATTACTGTCGTCTTTGATTTTCATTAGCTGTAAAAAGTTTTCCACTTCACAGTTGTAGCTTAATAACCTATGTATGGTTAGATGTATGTAGCTACTGATTTTGTGTAGTTATTTCTAGGCTAATGTAATCAACTGACATACCATTTGTCAACCTCATTATGTAATTTAAACCGAAAGGTGTATCATCAAATATCATTTCTACAAAAGCCAGCCTTTCTTTCTCTGTCCACTACTGTATTCCCATACCTCATACTGCTGATATTAAAAAGTGTGATAAACCATACAGTTTTTCTTTTGGCTCTATTCTGGAAAAGGTAAACAATTAAGCTAGGTATGCTATTGAAACATGTGCTCTTAGAGAATGAAACAGACGTTTACAGAACTGCGTCTCAAAGTTCAATTCCTTTTACATCCTAAATCAAACGTAGACGTAGACTATTTCTAAATTAGCCTAATATTAGAATTCTTTCTATTTTCTTCTAAGGATATAACAAACACACATTTTTCCACAATAACTTCTGTAGTTAGACCTGCACTGTAGCATTTATTTTGGCTGATACTACTGCTTTAGATGTTTCCAATAGAATGTTACTTTGTAATAAACAAAGTTTAAAAAAATAATAACAGTCTGAGATGAAGGGGTCAAGGATAGAGCATTTACTCTGCCCAAAAACTTTCTTTCAAATTACTTGAGGATTATGATCGAATAGAAGTTTCGTAATGTTTAAGCTTTTACAAATGTACTGATATATGTGGATGCATGTGGTATTCCGGAAACTTTGAGAAAAATGAAGTATTTTTTGCGTGGTGTTCACACACTCTCATTGGCTGGAATGGTCCCACCTGATCGTGCCTGTCTTCATTCGTTGAGCACATGTATTTCCATTGATAGAGTGGTCACTCGGCTCTCTTGTCAATATAATAAATAATCTTTGCTTTAGGTCATGTGTATGAGTGGGCTCGTCTTTAAATGACCCGCCTAGTTCCTGTTGAAATTCTAAAGGTGATTGGCTACGCTCTGTGAGGGTGGATTTCACTGACGCGTTCCGTTTGGAACAATAAATAGAGCGAACAAGGGTCCTTCTAGTTCACAGGTCTGAGAAGACGCATGAAGAAGTTCTTGCTTCAACAGTGATTGAACGGAACTCCTCTGCCTTCGTCCCGCATTATAGAACATTAAGGATTAATGACATAGCACTTACTTGAACTATAATAGCAATATAGTTTAAACTCTATTTTTGTACTTTTTATTTTGATATAAAATAAAAAATCTGCCAAGATGGAGTCTCAGATCCGCCAGAACTATCACCACGATTGCGAAGCTGCCATCAACCGGATGATCAACTTGGAGATGTTTGCCTCCTACACCTACACTTCAATGGTAAGGAGTCTACCAAGATGACCGTTTTGTTGATCTACCTGTGTATTATTATGCCTGGTCCTAAATGGCTTTTTTTCCACTTGATTTTTCTGTTGTCCTAGACAATTAATAGCCAAGAATCTCAACTCCGTGAAGTACATTTGAGTTTTACTTGGCAAGGCTATTAAGACCCTCCAGTTAGAAATAGCATACAAATGAAGTTGAATCTATCCTACCTCTGTCAGAGCGCGTAACAACTCATTGACAGGTTAAAAGTCAGGTTACCAAGTAGACAACAGACTGATTCATCCCTATATCATCAAGCCTAGTTGCCACAACAAGAACAGAATGCTGTCATGTTTTTTTCCTTTTTCTAACTGCAATGTTTTGTTTATCCACCCAGGCTTTCTATTTCTCCCGTGACGATGTGGCTCTGCGAGGCTTCGCGCATTTCTTCAAGGAGAACAGCGACGAGGAGCGGGAGCACGCGGACAAGCTACTCTCCTTCCAGAACAAGAGAGGTGGACGCATTTTACTCCAGGACATCAAGGTGAGCGCCTGAGCATCAAACACATTTAGATTGTAGACTGATGTTTTTCCTCCATGGAGGAAAGTGTCTACAGATTTTAGTTGATCTAGAGAACCTGTAGTCCTAAACATACTGCCTCTAACCACTGAACTGAAACTGTGAGGGGTGTAACTCTGTTCACTTTATCTACCTAACATCTGCTAGTAGTCCTTAACACTTCTGTGTTCACTCTGTCCTGTGTAGAAGCCAGAACGTGATGAGTGGGGCAATGGGCTGGAGGCCATGCAGTGTGCTCTGCAGCTGGAGAAGAATGTGAACCAGGCCCTGCTGGACCTGCACAAGATTGCCTCTGACAAGGTTGACCCCCATGTAAGTTATGGTGGAACCACACATCACATGTATGTATCACATAGAATACAGGTACTGTCCCAGGAGATGATCAGGTTGTTGTAGCTCTGATAACTAATGACACCGGATTGTTTACCTGCTTCGTCACACGCACACAATAGTCCACAGATGCTCACAATGCAGCTAATGCATAAGGGGCGGCAGGTTGTCTAGGGGTTAGAGATTTGGGCCTTAAAGGGTGCTGGATTGAATCCCAGAGCTGACAAGGTAAAAATGTGTTCTGCCCCTGAACAAGGCAGTTAACCTATTGTTCCACATTAGGATGCCATTGTAAAGAAGTGTTTGTTAATGGACTTGTCTCTGTTAAAAATAGACTCCTCATTATCTACACTTATGCCATTACCACCAGGCTCTTGTGTGTTACTGTAATTACTGTTACAATAGTCGGTAATCATTATTTTGTCTGACCTGTTTTCCCTCTTTAGCTGTGTGACTTTCTGGAGACCCATTACCTGAATGAGCAGGTGGAGGCCATTAAGAAGCTGGGAGACCACATCACCAACCTCACCAAGATGGATGCTGTCAAAAACAAGATGGCAGAGTACCTGTTTGACAAGCACACCCTGGGAGGCCAGAGCTAAACCACTTCCATCCCCAGGCTACGGCCTCATGCCTCAGACCAGGACTCCTGGCTTCTCTGATAGATCCTCCTGGCTTTGCTTTTATAAGGATGGGAGAGTGTTAAACTGGTGAATTGCAACACTGCTGTGACATTGTTTCTGTTGACAACACTACTGTATTTTGGAGGCAAGGCTTGTAAAACAATAAAAAATATCACGTAAGTTTGTTACTGTTTTTGAAGTGTTGACCTGTAGTAATGGATGTTGTATCAGTCTATTCAGGTGCTTTGCTCTTTTACTGAGCGTCTTCATACCAGTGAAATATTTAATTGTAGACCTACTAGTGGCTGAGGGTCATAAGAGAAGTTCAACATGAGTTTTATAAAGGATGTGACCTCTGACCACAGGGTGTCCTTTACTGTATCTTGTAATAGTGCCATGTCAATAAAGGACCCAGCTGTCAACTCTAGCTCCGTAGGAGTGAAATTGTTACCTACAATTGATGTAGACCTTTACTCTGTGCATCACAAGTTTATTAGACAGCCTAGAGGTCACTCAAAACCGTTAGCCAGCTGTTATGGCACATTTCTCTAGTGATGGGAAGTTTGGCTCTGACTGGCAAATCTCCACTCATTATTTCAGTTGGTAATGCCCAATAGGTCCCCTAAGTTACTGAACACTGTCATTTTGGTAATTAACAGTCAAATTGAACTTGAATACTTGAAATGAAAAATATTGTTTTCAAGATATAGTAAAGGAGTTTCTGGTGGCTAGACCACTTGGTTAAAGGGGAAGATGGTCTACTCAGCATTGGAATTTTCACCTATTCTTTATACAACCAATTATTGACATGGTAAAATTGAGTACATTTGTATGGTATTGACGATCTTGGTTTATATTTAGGGTAGTTTTGCAGCTTTGTCATTCTATTTGAAAACATATTTTACACAAAGCCACAGAGGGCCAGAGATTTGTAATCTGATGTACCCAAAAAGGCCACTAGATGGCATCTGATTAAATGGCATATTCCTTCATTTCCCAACATTTTGTATTTATGGATCCCTATTAGCTGCTGTCAAGGCAGCAGTTACTCTTCATGGGGTCTGGCAAAATAAAGGCAGTTCTATACATTAAAACTAACCTTCATTAAACAGATTTCACAAAACATTAAGGGTTCCCACTCAGGCCACTACTCTACCACCACATCTACAACACAACATCCGTGTGTGTATCTATAGCGAATATGTAATTGTGTTTTTATGGTTTTAAATCTTACTTACTGCTTGCATGAGTTACTTGATGTGGAATAGCAGCCAAGTCATGGCTCTCTGTAGTACTGTGCACCTCCCATAGTCTGGACTGGGAACTGTGAAGAGACCTGGCGGTATGTCTTGTAGCTCTCTGTGTACATTTAAGGGTGAGCCGTGCAGGCCGGTTCTGGGCCAATTGTAATTTTCCTAAGTCTTTTTTGTGGCACCTGACCACATGACTGGACAGTAGTCCAGGTGCGACAAAACAAGGGCCTGTAGAACCTACCTTGTTGATAGCGTTAAGGCAGAGCAGTGCTTTATTATGGACAGATCTATCCCCATCTTAGCTAGTGTTGTATCCATATGCTTTTACCATTTCAGAAGTTTATTCTCAACTTGTTACATTTCCACATTATCCATTACAAGATTTAGTTGAGGTTCAGGGTTTAGTGTTTTTATTTCATGTCCCAAATACAATGCCTTTAGTTTTTGAAATTCATGTATTTAGGACTAACTTATTTCTTGCCACCCAGTCTGAAAATGACTGCAGCTCTTAAGTGTTGCAGTGATTTCACCTGCTCTGGTAGCTGATGTGTGTAGTGTTGAGTCACAGACACACAGGCTTCACTCAGCACCAGTGCAAGTCATGAGTAAAGATTGAAAAAGTAAGGGGCCTAGACAGCTGCTCTGGGGAATGCCTGACTCTTCCTAGATTATGTTGGAGAGGATTCCATTAAAGAACACCCTCTGTGTTCTGTTAGACAAGTAACTCTAGATCCACAATATAGCAGGGGATGTAAAGCCATAACACTTACGCTTTTTCCAGCAGCAGATTATGATCCATAATGTCAAAAGCTGCAGAGAAGTGCTTTATTTATTTTTAATCTTTATTTATTTAACTAGGCTAACTAAGTCGGTTAAGAACAAATTCTTATTTACAATGACGGCCTAACAAAAGGCAAAAGGCCTTTCACGACAAGAGAGACAACACTACATAAAAAGAGACCAAAGACAACAACATATCATGGTAAGCAGTAACAGGAGTCCGTTGTAACAGATAGGCCTACATTATTCAGTGTATATACATCCTTGGCTGAATACCGGTGGAAAGTTTGGGACAGTCAAGTCAGCAATAGTCTATGTTGCTAGCAACAAGATCATGTTTTGAGTTTATGATCTTGCTCACTGGTTCTCAAACCCAGTCCTGGGGACCCAAACGGGTGCACATTTTTGTTTTTGCCCTAGCACTACACAGCTGATTCAAATGATCAACTCATCAAAATGCTTTGATGATTTGAATCAGCTGTGTAGTGCTTGGGGGAAAAAAACTATAATGTGCACCCCTTTGGGTCCCCAGGACCAGGATTGAGAACCACTGATCTAGCTAATGATTAGCACACTGGGGTAAATGTAGATGGGCAACCCCATGCAACCCCATAATATAGGTTGTCATGCTTATTGCTAAATAACACACCTGCCTGATAATTTGGACCGATATGGTATTTGGCATTTGTTTTTAGTAATTGCAGCTTAAGGTGGCAATACCAGTTATTGAGTGTAAGGGGGAAATTACTTTGTTAAACCGGGGAATTAGGTGTTGCGTAACTTGGTTAATTAAATTTAAAAAATAAGTATCATTTTTTCTGTTATTTGTAAACTCATGTTCCCTTTATCTTATATTAGGTTTTGGGTGAAGATCTGATAACATTCAGTATCAAAAATATGCAAAAATAGAGACAATCAGAAAGGGGAAATACTTTTGTACGGCACTGTATATATACATTGAGTGTATAAAACTTGTTTTTGTTTTGTATTTGTTTAAAATGCCTTAGTAAGTTACAGAGTATGTTACTACTGTTCTCTACTTCTTCCCTTTTTTTCCTAGTCTCAGGACGTTTTCGCCCACTCATCACCGCTCAAGTCTGTTTCCACAGTCATGAGACCTAGTCTCCTTCCACCATTGTCACGGTGATAGTGGGGTACTCCATAGACACCAATGCGATAGCGGTTTGCATGGTCCTTGACATTCATTGAAACAGATCCATTGAGGGAGTGAACATTTTGCGTCCTCTTCCGTCTCTGTTTGGGTCTCCAGAATGCTGAGTCACAATGACAAGGCAGAAATACAGCCAGGGCAGAGCCTGAGTCATTCCATACTGTAGTACAACCAACGGGAGGTTATGACAGGAGAAAGAGTGGGAAGGAGTGAGACAAATAGGAATAGAGGGGGAGGGGGAAAGAGTACAGACTAAAAACGCTGTGTCACCCTTCAGAAGAGTTCTGTAACGGTTAATCATTTATAGTATTACTATCACTTCTGTTTATAACTTTAACTTAAGAACATTCTTAGTTAGTACGATTAATTTGTAATGCTAAGAGATGGATAAAAATGTACAGGGTGGGTACCTGGAGGAAAAAAGGGGAGGGTCATGCTTTTTCAATTTCAGTCAAGAGGAGGGTTTACTATTTTTTAAATCTAGTGCAGGGGAGGGTCATGTAATTTGAAATTCTCTGTTGGGCGTGAAATATGAAGTGTGCCTATAGGTTATTTAGCGTGGTCTCAATCAAATGATTCATAGCCTATAGGCTGCCGGCTACGAAGTGCATCCTTGGAGAAGCACAGAGCAAGGTTATATTTCTAAGATAGCTGCTGGGATAGCGTAAATAAAACTAGACTGCATTACACACTGCAACGGATATTCCAACCCTTAGGCCTGCTCTGCCCTTCGTGATCAAAACCTTCTTTTTTTTCTGCCTAACCAATGCTGTGCTGTGTAGGCCTACAGTGGCAGTTCAGGAGGAGAGTCAAAGAATTCCTCAGAAAAGTTTTTTTAATTAGGCCTCGTCCAAAAAATGCAATATCTTGCGCATAGACTAGCCTATGGCCTATGTTCTGTTCAGTTTGAGAAGGAGAGCATTTGAGGACCGGAGGTCAACTATGATAGCTTGCTACTACTGTAATTGATTTGAAGAAAAACAACATGTTTCTTGCCCATGATGTATTTATCCAAGTCATTGACATCACAATAATCCAGATTTGAGTTACTTACATTGTGGTGCTGAAACTTGAAGCAGCAATCGCAGCACAATCAATTGGAAATGGACAGCTGATAGTGCTGAAAATAGGCAAATTGGAGAAGGAATAATTCATTTAAACCGTCTTCATTTAATCAGACTTTACTAACAACAAGAGGGCTTTGTGTTGGAGCCTATTTCTTCCTTTCTGATTAAGAAATAAGAGGTAGCTCTACCTGTTTGACAGACAGAATTAGGCTATAGGCTGCTATATCCATAGATTTGTCGTTCAATTCCTCCACCCACCATGCACTCTTTAAATAACAGTCCTTCACTGACTTGGAGGGAGGCTAAGTTAAAACCAGTACTGGAATAGAGGGGGTATGAGAGGGTATGACACAGGCCTACCTTTTATTGAAGAAAATTTCAAAAAGAAAATGGCTACCATAAAACAGATCCAATTACATACAGTGATCTATAACAGCACTTTGGTCCGTTATGCTTTATGCAAAAAACAACTTGAAAATACCCTGGAAAGACATGACTTCGATGCATATGGGAATGTCATTGTTTAGTTTCTTTGACATTCAGAGTCTGAGCTACAATCTCCTATAGTGGAGGAGGCAAACAATGTAATTTGCTTTTGAAGTCATCTAATTCTGTACCTTTAGATTGATTAAGCTATTTACTTTCTGTACAAAATATGTTTAAACCCAGACAGCTTTTAGGGAAACCCTTGTGAACTTCTGTTGTTAAAGAAGAGTAGAAGTCTGTTAAATCTTACATTTTGTCTGCGTCGGTAGGCCTACTTTCTGGGGTGGAAAGGTAGGCCTAACTTTTGAAAGAAAGTACCATAGTCAGATTCCTAACAGGCACCGTTCGTTGCAAACAAGACACACTGATTTGGCATTGGAGAAATATGTTGGTAAACTCCCCCCCCCCCCAAACTACCCCCCCCCCCCCCAAAAAAAAAAACAACATGTAGCTGCATGCCAGCAAAGCACTAAACAATACATTAATTGCACTATAACGGTGCCCAAAATGTTAGGGCCTACATAAAGCTGTTCCAACAGCAGGCTCAACACCTTACTCCTGCTACACCTGGTAGCAATACAGTTAATTCAGCCTCAATTATTGCCTTTATAAAAAACAGATAGCTGGTATGGCTGACTTGCCAAATCAGATGTTTCTACTGACAATTGAGAATCACAAATGATGGCATAAGGGGACGACGAGCGGTTAAGAGGCAATGCGTAATTTCGATAAAGACATTAATCTGTGACGATGATTCGTGGGTGGCTGTTGTTGATGTGTGCAGAGGATCCCTGGTTCGCGCCCGGGTATGGGCGAGGGGACGGTCTAAGGTTATACTGTTACATTGATGCTGTTGACCCGGATCACTGGTTGCTGCGGAAAAGGAGGAGGTCAAAAGGGGGGTGAGTGTAACGGATGTGAAACGCTAGCTTAGTTAGCGGTGGTTCGCGCTAAATAGCGTTTCAATCGGTGACGTCACTTGCTCTGAGACCTTGAAGTTGTAGTTCCCCTTGCGATGGGTAACGATGCTTCGTGGGTGACTGTTGTTGATGTGTGCAGAGAGTCCCTGGTTCGCGCCCGGGTATGGGCGAGGGGACGGTCTAAAGTTATACTGTTACACCAGCACCCTGAAAGCACCCTGTCAACAGTTGTGGAAGATCAGGTCATGGGAAGTTGTGAGGAAGGTTATTACTTTCGTCTTTGATTTTCATTAGCTGTAAAAAGTTTTCCACTTCACAGTTTTAGCTTAATAACCTATGTATGGTTAGATGAATGTAGCTACTGATTTTGTGTAGTTATTTCTAGCCTAATGTAATCAACTGACATACCATTTGTCAACCTCAATATGTAATTTGAAACCGAAAGGTGTATCTTAAAATACCATTTCTACAAAAGCCAGCCTTTCTTTCTCTGTCCACTACTATATTCCCATACCTCATATTGAAAATTGAGCTGATATTTTAAAAAAAGTGTGATAAACCATACAGTTTTTCTTTTGGCTCTATTCTGGAAAAGGTAAACAATTAAGCTAGGTATGCTATTGAAACATATGGTCTTAGAAAATGAAACAGAAGTTTACAGAACTGCGTCTCAAAGTTCAATTCCTTTGATATCCTAAATCAAACGTAGAAGTAGACTATTTCTAAATGAGCCTAATATTAGAATTCTTTCTATTTTCTTCTAAGGATATAACACACGCACATTTTTCAACAATAACTTCTGTAGTTAGACCTGCACTGTAGCATTGCTTTTGGCTGATACTACTGCTATAGTTGTTTCCAACAGAATGTTACTTTGTAATAAACAAAGTATTATTTTTTTTAAACAGTCCAAGAGGAAGAGGTCAAGGCGAGAGCATTTACTCTGCCCAAAATCTTTCCGCGTGAGATAAACCCGTTTTCTTTCAAATTACTTGAGGATTATGATCGAATAGAAGTTTCGTAATGTTTAAGCTTTTACAAATGTACTGATATATGTGGATGTATGTGGTATTCCGGAAACTTTGAGAAAAAATAAGTATATTTGTGCATAGTGTTCACACACGTACTTGCCCTCTTATTGGCTAGAATGGTCCCACCTGATCTACCTGTCTTCATTCGTTGAGCACATGTATTTCCATTGATAGAGTGGTCACTCGACTCTCTTGTCAATATAAAAAATAATCTTTGCTCGGTTATGTGTATGAGTGGGCTGGTCTTTAAATGACCCGCCTAGTTCCTGTTGAAATTCTAAAGGTGATTGGCTACGCTTTGTGAGGGTGTATTTCACTGTCGTATACCGTTTGGAACAATAAATAGAGCGAACAAGACTCCTTCCAGTTCACAAGTCTGAGAAGACGCATGAAGAAGTTCTTGCTTCAACAGTGATTGAACGGAACTCCTCTGCCTTCGTCCCGCATTATAGAACATTACGGATTGATAACATAACACTTAGTTGAACTATAATAGCAATATAGTTTAAGAAACTCTATTTTTGTACTTTTCATTTTGATATAAAAGAAAATCTGCCAAGATGGAGTCTCAGATCCGCCAGAACTATCACCACGATTGCGAAGCTGCCATCAACCGGATGATCAACTTGGAGATGTTTGCCTCCTACACATACACCTCAATGGTAAGGAGTCTACCAAGATGACCGTGTTGTTGATCTACCTGTGTATTATTTTTATGCCTGGTCCTAAATGGCTTTTTTCACTTGATTTTTCTGTAGTCCTAGACCATTAATAGCCAAGAATCTCAACTCCGTGAAGTACATTTGAGTTTTACTTGGCAAGGCTATTGAGACCCTCCAGTTAGATATAGCATTCAAATGAAGTTGGGAATCTATCCTACCTCTGTCAGAGCCGGTAACTCATTGACAGGTTAATTGTCAGGTTACCAAGTAGACAACGGACTAGAATAGATTGATTCATCCCTATATCATCAAGCCTAGTTGCCACAACAAGAACAGAATGCTGTCATGTTTTTTTTCTTTTTCTTTTTCTAACTACAATGTTTTGTTTATCCACCCAGGCTTTCTATTTCTCCCGTGACGATGTGGCTCTGCGTGGCTTCGCGCATTTCTTCAAGGAGAACAGCGACGAGGAGCGTGAGCACGCCGACAAGCTACTCTCCTTCCAGAACAAGAGAGGTGGACGCATTTTACTCCAGGACATCAAGGTGAGCGCCTGAGCTTCAAACACATTTAGATTGTAGACTGATTGAGAATGTAGTTTATCACTTGTGTTCACTCTGTCCTGTGTAGAAGCCAGAACGTGATGAGTGGAGCAATGGGCTGGAGGCCATGCAGTGTGCTCTGCAGCTGGAGAAGAATGTGAACCAGGCCCTGCTGGACCTGCACAAGATTGCCTCTGACAAGGTTGACCCCCATGTAAGTTATGGTGGAACTGCACATCCCATGTATGTATCACATGTATGTATCACATAGAATACAGGTACTGTCCCAGGAGATTATCAGGTTGTTGTAGTTCTGATAACTAATGACACAGGATTGTGTGACCTGCTTCTTCACAGGCGCACAATAGTCCACAGATGCAGCTAATGCATAAAGGGCAGCAGGTTGTCTAGTGGTTAGAGCTTTGAGCCAGTAACAAAGTTTGCTGGGTTGAATCCCAGAGCTGACAAGGTAAAAAATGTGTTCTGCCCCTGAACAAGGCAGTTTACCTATTGTTCCACATTAGGATGCCATTGTAAATAAGTTTGTTAACGGACTTGTCTAGTTAAAAAATAGACAACTCATTATCTACACATGCCATTACCACCAGGCTCTTGTGTGTTACTGTTACAATAGTCTGTATTCATTCTCTTGTCTGACCTGTGTTTTCCCTCTAGCTGTGTGACTTCCTGGAGACTCATTACCTGAATGAGCAGGTGGAGGCCATTAAGAAGCTGGGTGACCACATCACCAACCTCACCAAGATGGATGCTGTCAAAAACAAGATGGCAGAGTACCTGTTTGACAAGCACACCCTGGGAGGCCAGAGCTAAACCACTTCCATCCCCAGGCTACGGCCTCCAGCCTCAGACCAGGACTCCTGGCTTCTCTGCTGGATCCTACTGGCTTTGGTTTTATAGGGATGGGAGAGTGTTAAACTGGTGAATTGCAATACTGCTGTGACATTGTTTCTGTTCACAACACTACTGTATTGGAGGCAAGGCATCTTGTAAAACAATTAAAAAATATCACTGAAGTTTGTTTCTGTTTTCTAAGTGTTGACCTGTAGTAATGGATGTTGTATCAGTCTAAGGTGCTTTGCTCTTTTACTGAGTGTCTTCATACCAGTGATAAATACTGACAATTGTAGACCTACTAGTGGCTGAGGGTCATAAGAGAAGTTAAACATGAGTTTTATAAAGGATGTGACCTCTGACCACAGGGTGTCCTTTACTGTATCTTGTAATAGTGCCATGTCAATTAAGGACCCAGCTGTCAACTCTAGCTCCGTAGGAGTGAAATTGTTACCTACAATTGATGTAGACCTTTACACTGTGCATCACAAGTTTATTAGACAGCCTAGAGGTCAATCAAAACCGTTAGCCAGTTATGGCACATTTCTCTAGTGATGGGAAGTTTGGCTCTGACTGAGATATCGTCACTCATTATTTATTTCAGTTGGTAATGCCCAATAGTTCCCCTACAGCAAATTATGATCTGAATACTCAAAAAAGGAATGATTCTACAAGCCTCTCGTTCTTAAGGGGCTTATTTGTGCTGTCATATGGTTGCAACGTTACTGTTACTTTACATAAGTTACTGAACGCTGTCATTTTGGTAATTAACAGGCAAGCCAAACTTTAATACTTGAACTGAAAAAGATTTTTCAAGATCTAGCGAAATAATTTCTGGTGGCTAGACCACTTGGATAAAGGGGAAAATAGCCTAATGAGAACTGCCTAATCAGCAATGGCATTTTCAATTACTCTTCAACTTTATTGATTATACAACCAAGTATTGACATGGTAAAATTGAGTACATTTGTATGGTATTGACTAACGTGCTATATACACTGCTCAAAAGAAAGGGAACACTAAAATAACAGATCTGAATGAAAATATTCTTATTAAATTTCTTTACATAGTTGAATGTGCTGACAAATCACACATGATCAATGGAAATCAAATTTATCAACCCATGGAGGTCTGGATTTGGAGTCACACAAAATTAAAGTGGAAAACCACACTACAGGCTGATCACACTTAAATGTCCTTAAAACATGTCAAAATTAGGCTCAGTAGTGTGTGTGTGTGGCCTCCACGTGCCTGTATGACCTCCCTACAACGCCTGGGAATGCTCCTGATGAGGTGGCGGATGGTCTCCTGAGGGATCTCCTCCTGGACTAAAGCATCCGCCAACTCCTGGACAGTCTGTGGTGCAACGTGGCGTTGGTGGATGGAGCGAGACATGATGTCCCAGATGTGCTCAATTGGATTCAGGTCTGGGGAACGGGTGGGCCAGTCCATAGCATCAATGCCTTCCTCTTGCAGGAACTGCTGACACACTCCAGCCACATGAGGTCTAGCATTGTCTTGCATTAGGAGGAACTCAGGGCCAACCGCACCAGCATATGGTCTAACAAGGGGTCTGAGGATCTCATCTCGGTACCTAATGGCAGTCAGGCTACCTCTGGCGAGCACATGGAGGGCTGTGCGGCCCCCCAAAGAAATGCCACCCCACACCATGACTGACCCACCGCCAAACCGGTCATGCTGGAGGATGTTGCAGGCAGCAGAACGTTCTCCAATCAGAGGTGCTTCCTAAATGGACAGTTTGATTTCACAGAAGTGTGATTGACTTGGAGTTACACTGTGTTGTTTAAGTGTTCCCTTTATTTTTTTGAGCAGTGTATATAGAATAATGGGTTTTGACATTGGTGGTGACTTTCTGAACTGTTATAGTTAGACCAACAGTTTAAAGTAATACAGAAAAATATTGCTATTTGAGTTCTGATTGACTAAATTGACAACATTTTCTGGAAATTTGTTGTATTTTCCCTTAATTTCACCAAAAACAACCATTCACGTCTATTTGTTTTAAAATTCCTTAGTAAGTTACAAAGTATATGTAAATTGCATAGTATAGTGTTTGTTCCTGCTGTTCTCTCCTTCTTCCCTTTTTCCTTTTCTTCAAATCTGGTATCAGTCGGTCTTCGCCCATTCATCACCCCTCATGTCTGTTTCTGCAGTCACAAAACTCTGCCTCCTTCCACCATTGTCACTGTGATAACAGAACAGAACTACCTCAAGACCAACGATGGTTGATAAATGAAGATAGTTAACTCAGGACGTTTACCACTGTCTGATTTAGGAGGTGGCTCCTTAAGCAGACATCAATGCGATAGTGCGATGACTTCCTATGGGGGGGGGGGGGAATGAAGGAGTGGGCTGTCTCGCTTCCTCTTCCGTCTCTACTTGAGACTCCGGAATGCTGAGTCACAATGACAAGGCAGAAATACAGCCAGGGCAGAGCCTGAGTCATTCCATACTGTAGTATAACCAACAGGAGGTTATGACAGGAATAAGCAGGGGTGCTAATTTCACTGGTAATTTCACTGGTGACATGCATTTTTGTCCCCTCCCCAGTTTTATCATTGGAATGTGATACAAAACGAGGCAACGGTGTGCTTTAGAACCATGCGGATGCCTCCGAACAGTCGGGTAGGCTGTTTGCTGTGTTTATTCGACCAAAAATATATATAAATATATATGTCCCCTCCACATCTAAAACCAATGTTGCGCCCCTGGTAAAAATAGTGGGAGGGAGCAATTGAGAGGGGAAGGGGGGAAAGAGTACAGACTAAAACACTGTGTCACCCTTCAGAATTTAAATAGAAAGAGTTATGTAATGGTTAATCATTTACAGTATTACTTACTGTTTATAACTTTGTGCAGCTGGTCACATGATGGACCCTGTCATGACTTTAACAACTTAACACAGGTTCTCGGTTTTGAACATTACAGAAAAGAATTGCATAAAAAAATGAAGACAATTCTATGTCATTTTCATTTTTAATGCTATGTTTGCCCTTCTGCTAAAATATGGTCACTTAGAACAATCTGGACTCAGGGGTAGACGTAACATAGTAAAAGTAAATTCAGGATACTCCCATTAGTATGATGTGTTTTGTATGGTATGTATTAATTTGTGGATGTCCATCATCCATTTCGTATTATATTTTACTAATTGCAATTTTTACAATATGTTACGATTTGCTAAACATATGATATCTTACGAAATCCAATTTGTTGTGGCTAACATTATCTCGGTGGCTAGGTGCTAGCGTTAGCTAGGTGGCTGAAATTAGCTAGGCTAGGGGTTAAGGGTTAAGGTTAGGTCTAAGGTTAGGAGTTAGGTTAAAGGGCAACCTTTGTGATGCTAGACGTTCGCCTTATATGCTCACCCTAAATTATCCTTTAAGCATGACACATCATTTAGTCAACAGGTGATGTCCCTTTTCGCAAAAAAAAAAGAATGCCAACTATGTCACAGCCCTTTTTGTAACACCAGTTTAAGCATAAGTCTACTGTCACTCCCAACAGTCTGAAGAGGCTTCGACTCATTGTCTCCAAATCTTTGTTTGCGCTCATAATGAAAACATTACACTATAAACTGAGGTTCAGTCTAAAACAGTTGATCAAAGTAACAGAAAGCAGGGCACATAGTTCAAGGATTATCTATGTTGAAGACCCTTACCCCCATTTGAAGCAGCTTCATAATTTTTCATCAAACATTGCACCAAGATAGTAGTTATGACAAACTGATAGATAGAGCCTGTTTTGGCTTACATTTTAGGAGAAAGGGGGTCCTGTCCTCAAACAATTGGAGTAGAGGCACTACCTTACATACTAGGCCAGGAAAGATCAGGGGCTGTAAAATCAGTGGCGGCTGGGGGGAGGAGCTTCCCCATCAATGTGATGTTATTCAATGTGATCTAAAAGGCTAAACTGATCCTAAATCGGCACTCTTACTTTGAGACGCTTGATGCCCAAGAAGACCTAAGTAGTGTCCGATTACCCATTCTAACATACTGTATACTACATACATACTGCATACTATATACTATTAGTTCATAGGGCTCCCGAGTGGCGCAGTGGTCTAGGGCTCCCGAGTGGCGCAGCAGTCTAAGGCACAGCATCCCAGTGCAAGCGGCATCACTTTAGTACCTGGTTTGAATCCAGGCTGTATCACATCTGGCTGTGATTGGCCCAGCATCGTCCGGGTTTGGCTGGAGTAGGCCGAATTTGTTGACTTGCCTAGTTAAATAAAAGGTTACATTTGAGTATACTGTAAAAGAACGGTAAACTTCTAGATGAGCTTACTAGCGCTTCGCCTGTCTACCGGAAGCTGATGGTGTTGCTATGCAACGTCTTGCTAGCTTGTTAGCATAACAAATTACTAGCTAGACATCATACGTTTTCGGGTGTGTTTGTAAATTAAATCTGGAGTGCCAGAGTACACTCTCTGAGTTCATAAATTCAGAGCGTTGTCAGATTGTCCATTCGTAAATTTAAAGCGTTTCGCCCTCGGAGCGTTCAGACGTTCAGAGCCGAGGAGTAGGGTTGATCCGAGCATTTTGACCTCACAACGGCAGTCAAGCACCCAAGCTAACTGGCTAACTTTGGCTAGCTTGCTAGCTACTTCCAGTGTCCATTGAGAGCGCACAATGACTATACCACTTAGCTAATCCTGATGTATTAATAGCCAACTAACTTTACGTTAGGTAGCTAGCTAACATACTGGTACATACTGCTGTAATGATATGCTATGCAGTTCGTAAGGATAGCGTAGCTCAAAAATTGTCAGCCAACATCAGACATAACGTGTAACGTAACTTATTTGAAAAGTCATTACACCTCTCAACATTTTCTTAACTCTTGTCATAATTAGTCAAAACAAGTAAATTTATCCACTCTCGTAATAAACAAAGTAACAATTTTTAAACAGATTAAGATGAGGTCGAGGCAAGAGCATTTACTCCACCCCCAATCTGTCTGCGTGAGATAAAAACATTTTTGTGTGGAGGTATATAACAGTGTCAAATTACTTGCGGATTTTGATCATATAGAAGTTTCGTAATGTTTAAGCTTTAACAAATCTTCCATTAAAGATCAACAAATTAACAATGAAAGTTAAATCAGGGTCCATATCAAAAAGACTGGTTTGACAACAACATTATTTGGATTAAACAATTATTGAACAATGATGGCCAACTATACGATTATCAAGAATTCATGAGAACACACAATGTTACATTCACTCCTGAGGAATGGGATCGTCATCAAATGATCCGCATAGTTCCTGTTGAATTTCTAAAGGTGATTGGCTACGCTCTGTGAGGGTGGATTTCACTGACGCATTCCTTTTGGAACAATAAATAGAGCGAACAAGGCTCCTTCTAGTTCACAAGTCTGAGAAGACTCATGAAGAAGTTCTTGCTTCAACAGTGATTGAACGGAACTCCTCTGCCTTCGTCCCGCATTATAGAACATTAAGGATTAATGACATAGCACTTACTTGAACTATAATAGCAATATAGTTTAAACTCTATTTTTTTACTTTTTATTTTGATATAAAAGAAAATCTGCCAAGATGGAGTCTCAGATCCGCCAGAACTATCACCACGATTGCGAAGCTGCCATCAACCGGATGATCAACTTGGAGATGTTTGCCTCCTACACATACACCTCAATGGTAAGGAGTCTACCAAGATGACCGTTTTGTTGATCTACCTGTGTATTATTATGCCTGGTCCTAAATGGCTTTTTTTCCACTTGATTTTTCTGTTGTCCTAGACAATTAATAGCCAAGAATCTCAACTCCGTGATGTACATTTGAGTTTTACTTGGCAAGGCTATTAAGACCCTCCAGTTAGAAATAGCATACAAATGAAGTTGAATCTATCCTACCTCTGTCAGAGCGCGTAACAACTCATTGACAGGTTAAAAGTCAGGTTACCAAGTAGACAACAGACTGATTCATCCCTATATCATCAAGCCTAGTTGCCACAACAAGAACAGAATGCTGTCATGTTTTTTTCCTTTTTCTAACTACAATGTTTTGTTTATCCCCCCAGGCTTTCTATTTCTCCCGTGACGATGTGGCTCTGCGAGGCTTCGCGCATTTCTTCAAGGAGAACAGCGACGAGGAGCGGGAGCACGCGGACAAGCTACTCTCCTTCCAGAACAAGAGAGGTGGACGCATTTTACTCCAGGACATCAAGGTGAGCGCCTGAGCATCAAACACATTTAGATTGTAGACTGATGTTTTTCCTCCATGGAGGAAAGTGTCTACAGAGTTTAGTTGATTGAGAGAACCTGTAGTCCTAAACATACGGCCTCTAACCACTGAACTGAAACTGTGAGGGGTGTAACTCTGTTCACTTTATCCTGACCTCAACGTCTGCTAGTAGTCCTTAACACTTCTGTGTTCACTCTGTCCTGTGTAGAAGCCAGAACGTGATGAGTGGGGCAATGGGCTGGAGGCCATGCAGTGTGCTCTGCAGCTGGAGAAGAATGTGAACCAGGCCCTGCTGGACCTGCACAAGATTGCCTCTGACAAGGTTGACCCCCATGTAAGTTATGGTGGAACCACACATCACATAGAATACAGGTACTGTCCCAGGAGATGATCAGGTTGTTGTAGCTCTGATAACTAATGACACCGGATTGTTTACCTGCTTCGTCACACGCACACAATAGTCCACAGATGCTCACAATGCAGCTAATGCATAAGGGGTGGCAGGTTGTCTAGGGGTTAGAGATTTGGGCCTTAAAGGGTGCTGGATTGAATCCCAGAGCTGACCAGGTAAAAATGTGTTCTGCCCCTGAACAAGGCAGTTAACCTATTGTTCCACATTAGGATGCCATTGTAAAGCAGTGTTTTAATGGACTTGACTCGTTAAAAAATAGACACCTCATTATCTACACTTATGCCATTACCACCAGGCTATTGTGTGTTACTGTAATTACTGTTACAATAGTCGGTAATCATTATTTTGTCTGACCTGTTTTCCCTCTTTAGCTGTGTGACTTTCTGGAGACCCATTACCTGAATGAGCAGGTGGAGGCCATTAAGAAGCTGGGAGACCACATCACCAACCTCACCAAGATGGATGCTGTCAAAAACAAGATGGGAGAGTACCTGTTTGACAAGCACACCCTGGGAGGCCAGAGCTAAACCACTTCCATCCCCAGGCTATGGCCTCATTCCTCAGACCAGGACTCCTGGCTTCTCTGATAGATCCTCCTGGCTTTGCTTTTATAGGGATGGGAGAGTGTTAAACTGGTGAATTGCAACACTGCTGTGACATTGTTTCTGTTGACAACACTACTGTATTTTGGAGGCAAGGCTTCTTGTAAAACAATAAAAAAAGTTTGTTTGTTACTGTTTTTGAAGTGTTGACCTGTAGTAATGGATGTTGTATCAGTCTATTCAGGTGCTTTGCTCTTTTACTGAGCGTCTTCATACCAGTGAGAAATATTTAATTGCAGACCTACTAGTGACTGAGGGTCATAACAATAGAAGTTAAACATGAGTTTTAAAGGATGTTACCTCTGACCACAGGGTGGCACTATTACAAGATACAGTAAAGGACATTTCAATTAAGGACCCAGCTGTCAACTCTAGCGCCGTAGGAGTGAAACTGTTACCTACAATTGATGTAGACCTTTACACTGTGCATCACAAGTTTATTAGACAGCCTAGAGGTCAATCAAAACTGTTAGCCAGCTGTTATGGCACATTTCTCTAGTGATGGGAAGTTTGGCTCTGACTGGCAAATCTCCATTTATTTCATTTGGTAATGCCCAATAGTTCCCCATAAGTTACAGAACGCTGTCATTTTGGTAATTAACAGGCAAATTGAACTTTAATACTTGAACTGAAAAATATTGTTTTCAAGATATAGTAAAGGAGTTTCTGGTGGCTAGACAACTTGGTTAAAGGGGAAGATGGTCTACTCAGCATTGGAATTTTCAACTATTCTTTATACAACCAATTATTGACATGGTAAAATTGAGTACATTTGTATGGTATTGACTATCTTGGTTTATATTTAGGGTAGTTTTGCAGCTTTGTCATTCTATTTGAAAACATTTTACACAAAGAGGGCCAGAGATTTGTAATCTGATGTACCCAAAAAGGCCACTAGATGGCATCTGATTAAATTGCATATTCCTTCATTTCCCAACATTTTGTATTTATGGATCCCTATTAGCTGCTGTCAAGGCAGCAGTTACTCTTCATGGGGTCCAGCAAAATAAAGGCAGTTCTATACATTAACTAACCTTACATTAAAAAGATTTCACAAAACATTAATGCTTCCCACTCAGGCCACTACTCTACCACCACATCTACAACACAAAATCCATGTGTGTGTATCTATAGTGAATATGTAATTGTGTTTTTATGGTTTTAAATCTTACTTTACTGCTTGCTTGAGTTACTTGATGTGGAATAGCAGCCATGTCATGGCTCTCTGTAGTACTGTGCACCTCCCATACTCTGTCCTGGAATTGTGAAGAGACCTGGCGGTATGTGTTGTAGCTCTCTGCGTACATTTAAGGGTGAGCTGTGCAGGCCAGTTCTGGGCCAATTGTAATTTTCCTAAGTCCTTTTTTGTGGCACCTGACCACATGACTGGACAGTAGTCCAGATGCGACAAAACAAGGGCCTGTAGAACCTACCTTGTTGAAAGCGTTAAGGCAGAGCAGTGCTTTATTATGGACAGATCTATCCCCATCTTAGCTAGTGTTGTATCCATATGCTTTTACCATTTCAGAAGTTTATTCTCAACTTGTTACATTTCCACATTATCCATTACAAGATTTAGTTGAGGTTCAGGGTTTAGTGTTTTTATTTTATGTCCAAAATACAATGCCTTTAGTTTTGAAATTCATGTATTTAGGACTAACTTATTTCTTGCCACCCAGTCTGAAAATGACTGCAGCTCTTAAGTGTTGCAGTGATTTCACCTGCTCTGGTAGCTGATGTGTGTAGTGTTGAGTCACAGACACACAGGCTTCACTCAGCACCAGTGCAAGTCATGAGTAAAGATAGAAAAAGTAAGGGGCCTAGACAGCTGCTCTGGGGAATGCCTGACTCTTCCTAGATTATGTTGGAGAGGATTCCATTAAAGAACACCCTCTGTGTTCTGTTAGACAAGTAACTCTAGATCCACAAGCAGGGGATGTAAAGCCAGGGGATGTAAAGCCATAACACTTACGTTTTTCCAGCAGCAGATTATGATCAATAATGTCAAAGCTGCAGAGAAGTGCTTTATTTATTTGTAATCTTTATTTATTTAACTAGGCTAACTAAGTCGGTTAAGAACAAATTCTTATTTACAATGACGGCCTAACAAAAGGCAAAAGGCCTTTCACGTCAAGAGAGACAACAACATAGCATGGTAAGCAGTAACAGGAGTCCGTTGTAACAGATAGGCCTACATTATTCAGTATATATACATACTTGGCTGAGTACCGGTGGAAAGTTTGGGACAGTCAAGTCAGCAATAGTCTATGTTGCTAGCAACAAGATAATGTTTTGAGTTTATGATCTTGCTCACTGGTTCTCAAAACCAGTCCTGGGGACCCAAACGGGTGCACATTTTTGTTTTTGCCCTAGCACTACACAGCTGATTCAAATGATCAACTCATCAAAAGGCTTTGATTATTTGAATCAGCTGTGTAGTGCTTGGGAAAAAAACTAAAATATGCACCCCTTTGGGTCCCCAGGACCAGGATAGAGAACCACTGATCTAGCTAATGATTAGCACACTGGGGTAAATGTTGATGGGAAACCCCATGCAACCCCATAATATAGGTTGTCATGCTTATTGCTAAATAACACACCTGCCTGATAATTTGGACCGATATGGTATTTGGCATTTGTTTTTAGTAATTGCAGCTTAAGGTGGCAATACCAGTTATTACTTTGATACACAGGGGAATTAGGTGTTGCGTAACTTGGTTAATTAAATAAATAAAATAAGTAAATCTTTTTTGTTGTTGTTATTTGTAAACTCATGTTCCCTTTATCTTATATTAGGTTTTGGGTGAAGATCTGATAACATTCAGTATCAAAAATATGCAAAAATAGAGAACATCAGAAAGGGGGAAATACTTTTGTACGGCACTGTATATATACATTGAGTGTATAAAACATCAAGAACAACTTCCTAATACTGAATTGCAAACTCCCCTTTTTCCCTCAGAACAACCTCAATTCGTTGGGGCAAGGACTCGATCTACAGGGTGTCGAAAGCATTCTACAGGGATGCTTGTTCATGTTGACTCCAATGCTTCCCACAGTTGTGTTAAATTGGCTGTATGTCCCTATCTGAGGTGGATCATTCTTGATACACACAGGAAACTATTGAGTGTGAAAAACCAAGGGGTTTGGTGGTGATTTTCTAAACTGTTAGGTAGACCTACAGTTTAAAGTAATATTGAAAAATATTGTTACTTGAGTTGTGATTGGGGTATATTGGCCAAATGATCAGGAAAGTTGTTGGTGTATTTTCCCTCCAACATTCATCAGAAACAACCATATTACAGCTATTTGTTTAAAATGCCTTAGTAAGTTACAGAGTATGTTACTACTGTTCTCTACTTCTTCCCTTTTTTTCCTAGTCTCAGGACGTTTTCGCCCACTCTTCGCCGCTCAAGTCTGTTTCAATAGTCATGAGACCTAGTCTCCTTCCACCATTGTCACGGTGATAGTGGGGTACTCCATAGAAACCAATGCGATAGTGGTCTGCATAGTCCTTGACATCTATTGAAACAGAACCATTGAGGGAGTGAACATTTTGCGTCCTCTTCCGTCTCTGTTTGGGTCTCCAGAATGCTGAGTCACAATGACAAGGCAGAAATACAGCCAGGGCAGAGCCTGAGTCAGTCCATACTGTAGTACAACCAACGGGAGGTTATGACAGGAGAAAGAGTGGGAAGGAGGGAGACAAATAGGAATAGAGGGGGAGGGAGAAAGAGTACAGACTAAAAACGCTGTGTCACCCTTCAGAAGAGTTCTGTAACGGTTAATCATTTATAGTATTACTATCACTTCTGTTTATAACTTTAACTTAAGAACATTCTTAGTTAGTACGATTAATTTGTAATGCTAAGAGATGTACAGGGTGGGTACCTGGAGGAAAAAAGGGGAGGGTCATGCTTTTTCAATTTCAGTCAAGAGGAGGATTTACTATTTTTTAAATCTAGTGCAGGGGAGGGTCATGTAATTTGAAATTCTCTGTTGGTTGTGAAATATGAAGTGTCCCTATAGGTTATTTAGCGTGGTCTCAATCAAATGATTTATAGCCTATAGGCTACAGGCTACGAAGTGCATCCTCAGAGAAGCACAGAGAAAAGTTATATTTCTAAGATAGCTGCTGGGATAGCATAAATAAAACTAGACTGCTTACACACTGCAACGGATATTCCAACCCTGAGGCCTGCTCTGCCCTTGCTGATCAATACCGTTTTTTTTGCTGCCTAACCAATGTTGCGCTGTGTAGGCCTATAGCCTATGTTCTGTTCGTCCAAAAAAATGCAATATCTTGCGCGTAGACTAGCCTATAGCCTATGTTCTGTTCAGTTTGAGAAGCAGAGCATTTGAGGACCGGAGGTCAACTTTGATAGCTTGCTACTACTATAATTGATTTCAAGAAAAACAAAATGTTTCTTGCCCATGATGTATTTATCCAAGTTATTGACATCACAGTAAGCCAGATTTTAGTTACTTACATTGTGGTGCTGAAACTTGAAGCAGCAGTCACGGCACAATCAATTGGAAATGGACAGCTGATAGTGCTGAAAATAGGCAAATTGGAGAAGGAATAATTCATTTAAACCGTCTTCATTTAATTAGACTTTACTAACAACAAAAGGGCTTTGTGTTGGAGCCTATTTCTTCCTTTCTGTTTCAGAAATAAGAGGTAGCTCTACCTGTTTGACAGACAGAATTAGGCTATAGGCTGCTATATCCATAGATTTGTCGTTCAATTCCTCCACCCACCATGCACTCTTTAAATAGCCTCCCTCCAAGTCAGTGAAGGACTGTTAAGTTAAAACCAGTACTGGAATAGAGGGGGTATGAGAGGGTATGACATAGGCCTACCTTTTATTGAAGAAAATGTCATTAAGAAAATGGCTACCATAAAACAGATCCGATTACATATAGTGATCTATAACAGCAGTCTGGTCCGTTACCCATTGTTATCTTAAGATTTGGAATAAAATAAAACCGATCCAATTACATACAGTGATCTATAACAGCACTTTGGTCCGTTATGCTTTATGCAAAAAACAACTTGAAAATACCCTGGAAAGACGTAACTTCGATCCATATGGGAATGTCATTGTTTAGTTTCTTTAACATTCAGAGTCTGAGCTACAATCTCCTATAGTGAAGGAGGCAAACAATGTAATTTGCTTGAGAAGTAATCTAATTCTGTCACTTTCCATTGATTAAGCTATTTACTTTGTGTACAACAGATGTTTATACCCAGACAGTTTTTAGGGAAACCCTTGAGACCTTCTGTTGTTAAAGAAGAGTAGTCATCTGTTAAATCAAAAAAAAAATCTGCGTCGGTAGGCCTACTGTCTGGGGTGGAAAGCTAGGCCTAACTTTTGAAAGAAAGTACTACAGTCAGATTCCTAACAGGGACAGATTCGTTGGAAACAAGACACACTGATTTGACATTGGAGAAATATGATAAGATCACTGGTGGGGTAAACCCCCCCCCCCCCCCCCCCCCCCCAAAAAAAAGAAAAGTAGCTGCATGCCAGCAAAGCACTAAACAATACATGAATTGCACGATAACGGTGCCCAAAATGTTAGGGCCTACATAAAGATTTTCCAACAGCAGGCTCAACACCTTACTCCTGCTACACCTGGCAGCAATACAGTTCATTCAGCCTCAATTACTGCCTTTATAAAAAACAGATAGCTGGTATGGCTGACTTGCCAAATCAGATGTTTCTACTGACAATTGAGAAGCGCAAATGATGGCATAAGGGGACGACGAGCGGTTAAGAGGCAATGCGTAATTTCGGTAAAGACATTAATGTGTGAAGTAGGATGAATGTAGTCAATATAACTATTTGTTCAGCACTTTTGAAACGTACAGCGGCAGAATTAAGAACATGGGCCGTTCTTACAGTATTCTCCCTGTGCACCAAGTCAGAACCGTAGGATAAACATAGGGGGCATAGAAGCAGACAATGAAAGCTCTTACAATATTTTTTGATGACATTTCTCTAAAACAGGCTTTAGGCTACATGTGCAACACCAAGTGCGAACAGTAGGCTAAGTTATGAGGGGGAAAATGACCCAATTATTTGAGTAAGGGACATGGGCTACTAACAGTTTACTACACAGCATACACTTGGTATTACTTTATTAGCTACAGTATGTATATCTCCCTGGCATATTATATAATTTATGCAGCAGCATACAACGCCTTTCTGGACTCATCTGTTTGTGCTGTGCTCACATGAACAGGAAGGTTGCGCGGCGGTCCTTTGTGGGCAAATTTTGTCATCAAAGTCTTGCATCCTCTGGATTTATGGTGCTTTCAAGACAACTGGAAACTCTACAAAAAAACACGGTTGAATCATGAAGTCAGTGATCTTCAGGTCGGAGCTCCAGAAAGATGCCTGAGTTCCCGACATGGAATTCCAAGTTGAATGACCGTTCAAAACGTATTTTCCCAGTCTGAGCTTTCTGAGTTCCCAGGTGTCTTGAACTCACTGAAGTCTGAGATTTCCCAGTTCCAAGTTTCTAGTTGTTTTGAACTCAGCCATTGGCATGGCCAATGTTGAATGTTTATCCTTTTAAGCTTCGAACAAACCAACTCCACTGAATAGTAGGCTAGTGATTGCTTTGCAATGCTTGCATTCAGCCACTGATTCCTTCCAAACCACTCATTGTTGAATTTGCGATTACCAATTTGATGTGCAATGTTTATGTCCAATGGCCGACGTTTTATCTATAATTTCTCTTCAGAATTCCCTTCATTTGACAAGGAGTGAAAAGGATTTGCCAGTAGAAAGTTTGATGTTGACATGATCAGTCCAATCAAAGCTACGGTAGATATAACGTGATTTGACATCATTTTATCTGTGGCCAATGACCTTGAGCCTTCTTAGATGGGCACTTCTTATGTAACTACATGGCAGCACCGAAGGGGGTTGAATTTCCGAGCTCTCCCCATACATTTTTCTTTGACGTAGTGTCCCCATGAGCGTCAGAACACTGAGCCAATCATGGTGCAAGTAGAGAACATTACCACCACCACAGAAAGCACTGAGCTAGGTGGAAACACCTCCATTTTGGAGGTGCCTTACTCAAGAAAGCAAAAGAAGAGACAATGTTTGTATGTGGTTTTATTAACTTAATGTTTTTTCTTTTCTATTCTTTGTACATTGTTTGCAAACTGATATGTGACACATATTGCCAGATTAACATGCAAAATAGGTGAGGCTCAAACAAAGCTAAACATGAAAAACCAAGCTGCCCTGAATGACAGGTCATCACTGGATAAGATGAACACATAGGGCTATCTCCATGTCCATTCTTAGCCTGTAATTTGAGTAATTTGTGTAGTATTAAAAAATATTCTGCTAATATGTAAAATTCCGTAGAGTTGCATGAATTGTTTATAATGGCAAATTTTTCTGCAAATATGATGATAGACTCATGCAATGCTTTTACTATGAATTAGATCTTTCCAACCTTACTCTTGTCCATAGGTGTCTGTGAAAACACAACCTTCTGGCCCGCAGCCCTGTCCGCTATCAAAATTCCTGCGTTGCCATGTAGTGCTGACAGGACGAAGAACAGTTTCTGAAACGGCATATCTAAGGCTCTGGTGTCTCCAAGAGGTGAGGTTAAACTGTAAGGATGTTCTGTTATCCACTTTGTTTTAATAATTGTTGGGGCATGAGGAGTGTCACTTGTTTTTTTATCAAGCGTTCAGTGAAGGTTTAGGTAAAATATAATTTGCTGAACGTAGAGACATCCATTTCCATTTCAGAGATGTCCGATTTTCTCTGTGTAACCCTTATTATAAATAACGTTTACTCCTGAAGTCGACCCTTCTGCTAAAACAAGGTCACTTTGAATGAGTGAGGGTTTCAGCTGACTAACAACACTTCATAAGGTTGTTGCTGACGAGCAACAGTTGAGGTGACAGCAAATACAGGAACATTTGTCCTTTTGTGAGACTATGAAAATGACTCACAATCTCAATCCTCCTGATCTGAATCATGGATTACCATCTCTCCTAAGCATTACACATTCTTTAGTCAAAAACTAACAATTTCCACAAAGAAAAAGAACGCTAGGTATGTCACAGGCCTTTTGCAACACCGGTTATAATAAAAAATGATAATAATAAACCTAGATAGTAGCTATGACTTATAGAGCCGGTTTTGGAGAGAGGGAGCGGGAGTAGGTGTGACAGTACCCCCTCCCGAAGATGCCGACCAGGAGGACGGCCCTAGGGCAATGAGAAGGCGGAGATGGAAATCCTGGACAATGTTGGGGTCTAGGATGTCGTCGTCCGAAACACAACAGCTTTCCTCTGGACCGCACCCCTCCCAGTCCACCAGGTACTGAAGCTGACGTCGGGAGTCCAATAGGGACCTGACGGCATAGGTAGGGGTCCCATCAATGTTCAGTTGAGGTGGAGTGGTGTCATGGGGGACGCATCAGCCAGTGGACCGGGAACCACCGACCTGAGGAGGGTAACATGACAAAAGGTTAAGATCTGGTATTTGGTGGGGAGTTGAAAATGGTAAGTTACCTCATTGACCCTTCGGAGGACCGTGAAGGGCCCCACAAACTGGGGGGCTCAGCTTCCGGGAGGGCAGGCGGAGCTGGAAGTTCCTTGTGGAGCGAAGTCTATGGACAGATGGGACCAGGGCCCTGAGGCACGGGAAGGGGAAGTAGTTTCTCTGCTGGAGCGTGCCGGGGTGATTCGGTTTGGGTACATATGGAGCAGGAGTTGACATAGCAGGCGATGCCCTGCGCCAAGGTGGGCCACCAGTACTTTTCAGAGAGGGATTGGATAGTGCAAGTGATACCTGGGTGTCCAGAGGCGAGGAATGCGTGTGCCCAGGTGAACAGCCGATCTCTTACCCCCGTGGTGACATAGATGCGTTCTGGAGTGCCGGTAGCAGGAGGGGATTCCTTCCCCAGAGCCTGCCGGATGTCCACATCTACGTCACAAATCACAGGGCCAATGATACGGGAGGACCGACTGATGGGCTGGAGGGCACTTTCGGGACTCTCAACTGGTGTGGAACCACAGGTTACAGGAAAGAAGGTCTTCAGGCAGTGATTTTTATCCTCGACCAGGAGATGGTGGGGTTATGACATTGGAGGCATGGGGGGGGGGGGGGGGGGGGGCAAGGATGACTTTGTGATGATGACTTTGTGCAGTTATGATAAGGAAGGGAAGGCTTTCCTGGTGCATGGGTCCCATGGTGAGGGTGAGTGGTGCTGTAATGTGTGTGATTATGCCGGATCCCAATGGTTGCTTTTCCTGGGCTTGGACTGGAAAAGGAGAGGAAAGCGGATGCCAATTTATGGTCAGGGAGAAAGCCAAGTCCTGGGCGATGAAGTTCCCTGCGGCCCCGGAGTCCATTAGAGCTGTAGAGACCACACTTGAGGGACAGCCAGCCAGTAAAATGGGAACCAGAAAGGGTAAGGTGGAAAACGATGATGGAAAACTCACACCTACCCTGGAGATGGAAGATTACGAGGTAATCGTCTCTGCCCTAACTCTGAGTTGCAACACACCAGACAACGCTGAAGCTGGTGCCCCTCCTGGCCGCAACAGGGACAGAGCCCCAGCTGTCTCTGGCGATGCTACTCTGCCTAGGAAAGGTGTGTGGCCCGTACCTCCATGGGTTCAGGCTCTCCAGAAGAGAATGAGGAGTGCCGGCTCATTCCATCTACTGGAGGCTGCCACAGTCCAAAAGGTGAGGGCATACTCCGCAGCAGTCTGGGCACCTTGCTCACCTCCCTCTCTGCCCTCTGGAGGATGGTCAAAGACCGCCCTGAACAGAACCATGAACCACTCATAGGAACCAAGCTCCTCCTCTCCTCTCTCCCAGACAGCCGTAGCCAACGCCAACGCCCGCCAGATCAGCAGGGAAATGACCGTGGCAACCTTGGACCTCTCGGTGGTGGGGTCTCCCATCTGATGGGCGAAATAGAGGGAGCACTGGAGTAGGAAGCCACGGCATTTCGATGGAGTACGTCATACTTCCCCAGAAGGGACAGTACGTCATCGCTGACCTGGGTGGACGGCTGGGTAGGCTGGTGGACTGGCTCACTGTGACGACCTGTGGTACGAGGACCTCTGATAGGGTATGGAGAGCCATGCTAGTGGTATCGAGGTGGTGGAGAATGCCGGAGGACCTCCTCCATGGCCGTACCCACTTGCGCCAACTGGTCGTGGTGTTCCGGTGGAGTAGATGACCCTGTTCCCAGACCTTCTGGATGATGGTTTTCTTCTCTACTGCTTCCATATTGAGAGGAAGTATTCTGCCGTGTATACACAGTGAGTCAGGAAGCATATGCAGAAAGAGAGAGCAAGGCAACATTAACAAAACAGGGGATATGTACTGAACAGGAAAACAAACCAATAATGCTTGATGACTGAGGCTACTGATGGCTAAATAAAAGGGAAGATGATCAAGTTGATGAGGAAGTCCAGGTGTGCGTAACGATGTGGAGGCATGACATACATATATTTCCACAAAAATATATGACATCACACTTGCTCAGACCCAATGTATCCACACCCAATGTTGTTTCTAATTCTTATGAAACTCTACCCCATATGACTTCAAATTGTGTTATGTTGTTTCTGTTTATAGTCAACACACTCTCCATCTTGTTCCAATATATGTTATTTTTAAGTCTTGGTTCCAATAGTTCATATTTTTTTTCTCCATAGATTGTGAGTCGGATCGGCTCTCTGCAAGGTTTTGTAAATCTTACTTATCACATGCGTATCTTTTTCTAACTCAAATAGGATTCCCTCAACATTGCTTTGATCTCCAAAAGCTTTTAGGTATCATATAGTGTATTCGGAAAGTATTCAGACCCCTTGACTTTTTCCACATTTTGTTACGTTACAGCCTTATTCTAAAATGTATTAAAGTTTTTTCCCCCATCAATCTACACACAATGTCCCATAATGACAAAGCAGAAACAGGTTAAGAAATGTTAGCAAATGTATTCAAAACTAAACATTGAAATATCACATTTACTTAAGTATCCAGCAGTGATGTAAAGTGCGTAAGTAAAAATACTTGAAAGTACGACTTATCTGTACTTTACTATTTATATTTTTGACAACTTTATACTTTTACTTCACTACATTCCTAAAGAAAATGATATACTTTTTACTCCATACATACCCAAAAGTACTCATTACACTTTGAATGCTTAGCAGAAGAGGAAAATGGTCTAATTCACACAATTATCAAAAGAACATCACCTGTCATCTGTACTTCCTCTGATACATACAAAATACATGCTTCATTTGTAAAGAATGTCTGAGGGTTGCAACATCCGTAAATAAATACAAATATTTCCATGAAAGCTGTACACCACTAGGGTACAAAGATTGTCTTAGGGTCATTTTTGACCCGGCAGTTTTACAATCATTTACACACCACATAAACCACAAAGACACACACACAATGAGACATTGAGATTATGTCTGCTACTTATTGAACTTTTTTGTTTTAATCTGAAGAAGGAAATGGGGAAGAATACAACCCAGAGCACGATGCATCATCTTCCGATGAAGAAATCCCCCAAGCTGAAAGAGAGACATTTTTATCAAAGAATAGCAAAATAACATGGTCCTTGTCACCATATGACAACCAGGGCAGGATGGCAGCACAAAATGTCATAAGGGCCCACTAGACATGCAGTTGCCCATGCCCAGGACATCGCCTCAACATTCTACATGTTCATCACACCAGCCATCGAAAAAATCATCCTGGAAATGACAAATTTGGAGGGTTTCCGTAAATATGGAGACAACTGGAAAAGGATGGATGAGATTGATCTTTGTGCCTAAATAGGGCTGATAATCTTAGCTGGTGTGTATAGGTCCCGAGACGAAGCTACATGTAGTCCCTGGGATGCAGAGAGTGGAAGGGCGATTTTCAATGCCACGATGCCACTGAAAGTCTTCCACGCTTTCTCAAGAATGCTACGATTTGATAACCGTGAGAAAAGACCTGCAAGACGTATGGGAGACAAACTGGCGGCCATAAGAGAGGTCTGGGTTTCCTCCATACCTGTAATATCATTGATTTATGTCACTGTTTTCTGTGACACTGATACTTATTACTGATAGTAATCTCTTTTGTCAAAAGGTTGCTGTCCTTTCCGGCAGTATATTCCCAGCAAGCCAGCAAAGTATGGCATCAAGACATGGGTGGCCTGTGACGCACAATCCAGCTACGCTTGGAAGATGCAAGTCTACACAGGGAGCCGACCGGTGGGGGCCCAGAGAAGAACCAGGGGATGGGGGTTGTGCTTGATGTGACAGATGGACTGAGGGGGCACAATGTCACGTGTGACAATTTCTTCACCTCTTATGAACTCCGCCAGCAGCTCCTGAAGAGGAAGAGCACCATGGTTGGCACAGTTATAAAGAACAAGCCTGAGCTCCCCCCTGCACTCCTCGCTACAAGGGAGAGAAAGGACTTCTCATCAAAGTTTGCCTTTGTGATATGGAACAAGATCAACCCTACTTAGATGCCTGATAAGCAGAACAAGAGGAGGGTGTTCCTGGAGCAGCTGGGAAAGGCACTTGTAACCCACACAATCAAAGAAGGGAGCACCTCCCCCACACAACAGCCTCTACAGTGCTTGTGAAAGCTGTTCAGGGGGCTGAATTTTGTCCTGTTCCCCAAAGAAGGACTGTAAAACAAATACTATGTGCTGCACATGTGAAAATACATCTACAAAGTCCATGCACACACACTTGCATACTGTCCTACATGTGCTAATTTGAGCTGATTGATTTATATTCTTCATGTTTTTGTTTTGTGTCTATGATCTTATTTATTCTTATTCATTGTGTTGATACACCTTGTGGGTGGGGGCAAAGGTTAAAAAAATGAGAGGACTAGTATTTTGTAGTTTAATTACTCATTATACAGTATATAAGAATATATCACTATGTTTCCAAAAACATTCAAGACTATTATTATTTCCCTTCAATAAAATACATTCAAAACTACTTTCTGCACATTTCTGCTACTTTCTTAGGCTACACAAGTGCTATCTCTTGCAAAAAATCACCTACGCAGTACCTTTAGCAATAATATAATAATAATACTCTACTTTATTAAAGAAACAATTATGACAGTTGTGGTGTAATAAGAACAAGTGGTGTCAACTGATTAATGCAGTCTTTCTGCTGTGTGAAGAGGGAACCCCCAGATATTCACAAAGTTTGTGACACATGATAGGTTGTTACTTCATGCCAAAATAGATTTTGGGTTTAAAATTCAATGAAGCTGCTTTATTTTTAGTGAAGGCAGGCATTTTTTACCATTAGGACTAGGGGAGTATACAGAATGTTACTCAAGTGGGATTTTACTGGATGAGTTTAACTTTTACTTGAGTCATTTTCTATTACGGTATCTTTACTTTTACTAAAGTATAACATTTGGGTACTTTTTTCAACCACTGGTATTCAAGAGCCTTTACTTAATACTTTGTTAATTAACTTTGTTAATAATTTAGTCAAAAAGTGATGTCCCTTTTCGCAAAAAAAAGGAATGCCAAGTATGTCACAGCCCTTTTTGCAACACCGGTTTAAGCATGAGTCTACTGCCACTTCCAACAGTCTGAAGAGGCTTCGTCTCATTGTCTCCAAAACTTTGATGGCACTCATAATAAAAGCATTACGCTATTAAGTGAGGTTCAGTGTAGAACAGTTGATCAAAGTAACAGAAAGCAAGACACATACTTCAATGATTATCTATGTTGAAGACCCTTACCCCCATTTGAAGCAGCTTCATAATTTTTCAACAACAATGAACCTAGATAGTAGCTATGACAAACTGATAGATAGAGCCTGTTTTGGTTTACATTTTTAGGAAAAATGGGGTCCTATTCTCAAACAATTGGATTAGAGGCACTACCTTACATACTAGGCCAGGAAAGACCAGGGTCTGTATAAATCAGTGGAGGCTGGGGGGAGGAGCTTCGCCATCAATGTAATGTTAATCAATGTGATCTAAAAGGCAAAACTGATCCTAAATCGGCACTCTTACTCTGAGAGGCTTGATGCATACTGCCCCAGAAGACATAAGCTGTGTTCGAATACGCATACTAAAATACTGTATACTACATACTTAAGGAGTACATACTGCATACTATCAGTTCATAGGGCTCCCGAATGGGGCAGCGGACTATTTAAAATAAAAAGAATGTTTTTATTAACAACAAATCAATATATAAATCACATGAGGGAACACAAGCATACATAGATTACAAACATAGACAATTGAGCTAGGGGGTACAATATCACATTACAATTACACAAGGACCTTAAGGGACATGCATATACTTACAATTCTAACAGCTTTTTGTTAGTAGAGCATTTAACCGTCTTAAAATACAGTTCAATTTCTTTTTGTAGGGTATGAAAATGTGGTTTTCTGTTTGTAAATGTACATTTGTGTATATGAAATTTGGCCAAAAGAATAATGAAATTAATTACATAAAAATGTTTCATCTTATTTCTATTGTATGTAAAAATCCTCACAGTACATCTGCTTGTATACTTCGTATTTTGGCTAATACGACATCCGGGAACTTCTGGCAAACTAACTATATCCATTCTATGACCAATAACCATACTACATACTCCACTTACATCACAAGTAGTATGGTTAGTGCGGTTAGTATGAGTATTCGAACACAGCTCTAGTTCTTATGAATATCAATGACGTTTCAACTACATGGCTGCATTGAGCAATAACCAGCACCCTGAAAGCACCCTGTCAACAGTTGTGGAAGATCAGGTCATGTGAACTGAAGTTGTTAGGACAGTACTTTATTACTGTAGTCTTTGATTTACATTGGCTGTAAAAAGTTATCCACTTCACAGTTTTAACTTAATAACCTATGTATGTTAGACGTATGTACCATTTCTACAAAAGCCAGCCTTTCTTTCTCTGTCCACTACTGTATTCCCATACCTCATACTGAACATTGAATTGATATTTTTTTTAAGTGTGATAAACCCTACAGTTTTTCTTTTGACTGCATTCTGGAAAAGGTCAATAATTAAGCTTCATGTGCTATTGAACATGTGCTCTTATTGAAACATGTGCTCTTATAGAGAATGAAACAGAAGTTTGCAGAACTGTGTCTCAAATTCAGTTCCTGTTATATGCTAAATCAAATGTAGACATACATTATTCTCAATTAGCCTTATATTGGAATGAGTGTTCCAATTCTTCCTATTTTCTTCTAAGGATATAACACACACAACTTTTTTTCAACAATAACCGCTGTAGTTAGACCTGCACTGTAGCGTCGCCTTTGTCTGATACTACGGCTTTAGTTGTTTCCAATAAAATGTACTTTGATTAAACAAAGCAGCAACGAAAAAAATATAGACCGAGATGAAGAGGTCAAGGCGAGAGCATTTACTCCAACCAATATCTGTCCGCGTGAGATAAGCCCGTTTTTTCTAATTACTTGAGGATTTTGATAGAATACAAGTTTCGTAATGTTTAGCTTTTACAAATGTACTGATATATGTGGATGCACGTGGCATTCCGGCAACTTTGAGAAAAACAACGTTGAGTTGTGCATGTTGCTACACGCGTACCTGCCCTATCATTGGCTATAATGGTCCCAACCTGACCTTCACTGTCTTCATTCGTTGAGCACATGTAATTCCATCGTTAGAGTGGTCACTCGGCTCTCTTGTCAGTAGAATACATAATATTTGCCTCTGGTCATGTGTAAGAGTGGAAGACGTCTTCAAATGACCCCCTAGTTGCTGTTGAAATTCTAAAGGTGATTGGCTACGCCCTGTGAGGGTGGATTTCACTGACGCATTCCGTTTGAACAATAAATAGAGCGAACAAGGCTCCTTCCACTTCACAAGTCTGAAAGACGCATGAAGAAGTTCTTGCTTCAACAGTGATTGAACGGAACTCCTCTGCCTTCGTCCCGCATTATCGAACATTCCGGATTGATAACATAACACTTTCTTGAAGTAAAATAGAAAAATAGTCGAAGAACTCTATTTTTGTACCCTTAATTTTGATATAAATAATCTGCCAAAATGGAGTCTCAGATCCGGCCAGAACTATCACC